>NC_134700.1:176524845-176772345 GCF_043290135.1 Rhipicephalus microplus
AAATATGCGCAATTTTCTTTTGTGAACATGCTGCCGCAAGAATTTCGCGAATACGTGCGATATTAGAGAAGTTACAGAGAAAAGAAAATTCGTATCAACTGGTTTCGAAATTTCCCGCGGCCCCGCCACCATTCTCCTTCACAGTAAGGAGAAGGCGTAGCCCGTCATCGTGGGTGGTTTAGATCAATCTACGAGCTGCGGGCTATGTGAAGTCACCGATCGGCGACTTTGCGTCCCTACGCGTGAAAGAATCGGTCGTGTGTAGGAAAAGAGTGCGGGAATTACTTTCCAAAATGGAAGGTCTGCGTGGCGCGCAGCGTTGTAATATTACAGAAAAATATTTGCCGCGGTCTACTCTATCAATTACCCAGCTTCAAGGGGGTGTAAAAAAAGTCGGAGCCTGTTGATTGGCAATTTAAAACGCTGCGCCTTTGAGCCTTAATGAACAGTTTGCAATATTCTGCTAGGAGGCTTTCCTGTAAGGTTTGTTTCCAACCAAAAACACTCGTTCACTGACTGCTTTCCCCGCTCATTGTGTTTTTGCCTTTCCCCTTTTTGACATTTTGTTGTACTCGCGTGCCTTCGCTGCAATTCACAGTGGTGCATTATGTTGTACTTGCGTGCTGGCATGCCTTCGCTGGAATTCGGAGACGTAAAAGCACAACGAGTGAGAAAAGCAGTCTGTGAGCGAAAGTTCTTAATTGGAAAAAAGCCTTGCAGAAAAGCCGCCTTTCAGACTATTGCAAACTGTCCATAGAAGTCTCAATAGGAGAAAAAAAAGAGAACGTCACCGATTCCATCGATTTGAGCACGTCATCAGGCTATTTTCACGCTGGTGCGACAATAGACCTGTAGTATGTTGATTCCAAAGAAAAAGAATGCGTGTGTGCTAATATAGGAGTCGTAGTTGTGGGCAATCATCCACGTTTGGCGCATATCTCTCAACAAATGGGCAGCCTGTGACGAAATACTCTACGTGAATAGCTTGTACGAGGCACTTCAAACAGTGCATTTCGTTCTCAAAAACACAATCACAACGAATCACCACTCTACGGAGGCCTTCAGCTGGCTCGAAAAAGGAACACCTCAAACTCGACGTCGTATTCTCCGAGCACCATCTTCATCACAACTATCTAGTGCTAGCTCGAACACATTTATTGAATGAGAACCCAACTCCGCGAAAGAAGTGCAGCAGCTCTGACAAGGCCTTTTATCTGACTTTGTGGGCGCAATTCAAGACCACCGTCTTGCTTACAACAAAAGAAGGGGGTAAAATGAATAAAAAAGATAAGCATGTGGTTCAATTGAAGACGTCGATGGCTTTGACGTTCTGTGGAAGCCATGAGAGCTTCCTTTCATGTCCCAGGAGCCCTTTAGTGTAATTTATGAGGGTTTTGTTTGAGAAACGTGTGTTGTGCAGCGGGGCCTCACGCGGCTGGCTCAGCTCACAGATGCAAATTATACGCATTTGTAGGTTAGTGACAAAGCCGAACAAACGGCAAAAAAATCGGCGCTGCGGCCGTCCCTTTCTGAAAGACTATGCTCCTCTATGGCCGACGCCTCCGCAGCCCATCTTGCGTTTAGCGCGCGCGGCGCAGCAGTCATTGTTCCTCACGCTCGCCTTGAATCCTCGTAAAGCTCACCAACGGCTGGCGGCTTTCGTCTCTCCTATATGGGGAGTAAAGCTCGATGTAGATGACTATGTCTCCTGGCAGCTCTTGCTGCATGGGCGGGCTTTTCGGTTCCGCCCAGCCTCCCTAATGAGCGTTCCGGGTAATTACCACGCCGGGAAAGAAGGGCACGCGGGGAGGCTTGGCTAGGCATGCTTATAATGATTTCCCGTTACCAGTTTATGGTTCCTTTTTCTTGTCCTTGTTCTTTGGAACGATGCACGTCGGTTGGCACTGTGTGGGTGCACTTTTACTTGTTCTCAACCTCTCGCGTTAGACCGTGCGGAGTCCGTGTGCGCCTCTTTTGCTACGTGCTGCCTCCGCCGTATACGCAGTTGCTGCTGCCCTACGAGTTCTATAGCCGGCGGCAGCCTGTTGAGGGAGATAATCAATGGAAGATGCCGCACGCATAGCCCAATGCAGGTTGCTGCGTCTGCCGACAATGCGCCGGTTCCCACGAAGAAAGGTGCGTTCGTGGCAACGACTCTGTTAAGCTCCATCGCCTTTGCACTTGTGCTCTTTAGTTCGCTGGAGGTGGGCTGTGTTCCGCGTGCCTAATTAAAGAAACTACTCTCCCTCTCACAATATTTCTCCCTACGCGTCTCTCCTGTTGACGCTTACCAGAGAAGATTGGAAGCTCAAAACGACAGACGTTCGTTTTTATTGAGCCGGAGTAGATTAATGACTTTATGCTCAGGGTTCCACCAAACAAACGCTGACAAGTTTTTGCGGTGTGCGTCTCGAAGAAACGTGACACTGCGTGTTAAAGAGTTAGGATTTATATCGCATTGTCGTTCAAGGCGTAAGAAAATACCAACATGACACGCATATTCTCAAGAGAGAACTGAAGGGTTTGATGTATGTGTGTGTGCATACATTTCTAGTCAGTTTCAGGGCTAGAGACGATGAAAGTTAAATAAGAAGGTATGACAAGGCAGGTTAACATAGATATTTTAGGGGCGAAACTCCTTAAGGCATGGGTCTGTACATCCTCTGGTGTATGTAGTAGTAGGTAGCTACCGGTGGCACATACCCGCTCTAGAGAGGATATGTGTTAAAGGGGATGCGAGGTGGGGGATGGCGGAACTTAGGAGTATTCACTAGATGGATGCAGGTACGGATGAATGGATTGACGGACAGACAGACTAGTAGATGGACGGACAGATGGACGGATGCATGGATGTACCGACGAATGGAAGCACGAACGGATGGACAGACGGACGGACGCATGACCAGACGAATGAACGCATGGATGAATGCACAGATGGTCGCGTGGACGGACGGAAGCAGCAATGAAAGGACGGAAGCACAGATGCACGGAAGGGCTGATGGAGCTTCGCCTCACTCATCATCATTCACTCCGTGGATATGCTGTGATTTTTTTTTCATTCTGTTGTAGACACTAGAAATGCAGAAAGGAAGGGACTGTATCGTACAGGTTCCTAAAGTGAAGAAAAAAAAAACCAAAACAAGAACTGCTTACTGAAGTGCTGTTTTAGTTGAAGAGCATTCTTCGTAATTTCAATATTTTTTTAGATATAACGACAACTTCCAATGAAGTCAGACATTTTGGCAGATAAGCTGTCATTAAGCTTAGATTAGTGCCGTCTATCCTTCATTATCCCTAGTTTTTCAAAATTATCAAACATTAGCCATAGTTACCCTACACTATCAATCACATAGACAACAGTAGGCACGGCCGCTCGATTTTCCCTGGCTGTGGCACGAGCAGCGTTTCCAAAGCTGTACGTGCAATTCTTCACACTGCAGCAGACGATGTGCCCGGCGTTCAAAACTTTTTCTTCAATATACGCCGCACACACGTTTTTCAACACGCAGTGTGGGATATAATACATGCTAGAGTCAATAACCTTCTCAGCAAAGCCTTGCCAACACGGTTACTCCAGCCTAAAATACTACCCAGTTCAAAGAAACGGGCAAACCGGCGAAAGCTGCCAGCGCGCCGGCTGCACGATCCCCCAAACGAAAGCCATGTTGGGCTGGCACTAGTGCCCTCTCTAGGCAGTGAAAGTTGCGAATATAATAGCTTGTCACAAATTGCAAAGCTAATGTTTTAATTTCTTTGCAAGAATCAGTTCTTTACAGTCAAAATGCAGTCTCCACAATTTACTTGATGACAGCAGCGGGTTCATGGTGATAACAAGAATGCCAGTATTATTACTTTGTAGCAGCTGTTATCAACTAATCTACAGCAGAACGGTGTTTCAGTGAATCTTCAGGACACTTTTGTGTGCCCCTAATTTTGGGGGGTATAGGGGTGCGTATGTGACGAGCGTTTTTTTTTAATTCTTTTTTTAAGCCTACTAACATATAAATTTTATCAGGTACTATATCTTGAAACGCGGTGTCTAAATAACGTATGTTTCAGGGAAGCTGCAAGAATTGAATAGGTAAGGAGAAAATGCCTCGTGAACTGCGATAAACACCAAGAAGTAGCACAAGAAGGAACGTGTGGGTGATTCACATACAACTGTCATTGTGATAGAAATGAATGTTACGCTTGTATGTACCGAATCTCACGAAGTCATATGTTTTCATCGATTGTCTGTGCGTTTACGATATAAAGCTTTTTCAGTACCCTTATTTCTTTTCGTTTGTTAAAAAGCAATTTCTAGTTTTAAATTAACTCAATTACTAGGTTAATGAAACAAAATACACGCCTCTGCGACGATCTACGCCTTATCTCATGCACGTTGTCACGGCAAGTGTAAGTACACATCGAAAAATAATATAAACACAACAAGAAGATAACCGTTTTCAATATTTTGAATTGACTTTCCTTGAAGAATAAACAAAACATAACACCAATATGCTGATCGTTGGTTCGGTCATTGCAAAAGATTCTTCCAGATTCAACGATATTCAGCAATTTTACCGGCCTAAATCACAATATTACCAAAAGGCATGCGGGGTAGTGGAACGTCAAGGCCTCGAAAAAGTACAGGCCAATGAGCTTACTGTCCTTTTTCTACAAACTATTTGCAAAAATAATAAGGTTTTTAAAATAAACTATTTAAATAAACTGTGGTTTTTAGTAAATAAACTATTTATAAATATTTGGATAGTTCAGGCGGAGAAGGAGCTCTACAGAGACCTGTAGAGAAGCCTAAACAACCAGGATAATATCGTGAGAAAAAATAATAATCCAGAGGAATTCTATATCCAACCAGTAACGACAGGGGAAGTAAGGAAAGCCCTTGAAGGAATGCAAAGAGGCAAAGCCGCTCGTGAGAATAAGGTGAGAACGGACCCCCTGGAAGATGGCGGAGAAATTGTGTTAGAAAAACTGGCCATCTTATAAAGAAAGTGTATCTGGACGGGACAGGTATACCCGAATCTTGGAAGAGCCCCAACATAATTTAATGGATATAAAAGTACATGTCAACGACATGAAAAATCACCGGCTGATCACCTTACTGCCCGTTCTCTACAAACTATTTGCAAAAGTGATAGCTGATAGAATTGAAGCGACATTAGAATTCAATCAACCATAGGACTAATTAAGATTTTGTACAGGCTACTCCGCAGTATAAATTATTCATACTATCAATGAAGTAATAGAAAAATGAGTGGAATACAATGAACTCCTATACCTAGTTTTCGATTGATATGTGAGGTTTAACGTCCCAAAACCACCATATCATTATGAGAGACGCCGTAGTGGAAGACTTAGGAAATTTGGACCACCTGGGGTTCTTTAACGTGCACCTAAATCTGAGAACACAGGTGCACAGAATTGGCGCTTCCATCGAAAATGCAGCCGCCACAGCCTAGATTTATACCGTGACCAGCGGGTCAGCAGCCGAGTACCCTAGCCACTAGACCAGCCCGCGGGGTTGCACATAGCTTCCATAAATTACGAGATGGCTTATGACTCAGGCGAGACAGCAGCACTCAAGCAGGCACTGCAGAACCAGGGCATCGACGAAGCCCACATAAACGTTCTGGAAGAATTCTACGAGGAATGCACAGCCACCATTGTTCTCCCTAAAGAAAGTGACCAAATCCCAGTAAAGAAGGGTGTAAGGCATGGAAACACGATCTCTCCAATGCTCTCCAACCGCATGTTTACAGGAGGTTTTCAGGGCCCAAGATTGAAATTGTGGCGGTTTGGGCAAGTTGGTATGATATGACGATAGTTATAGCTCGAGAACATAACGACGACAGAGAAACAAGAAGGAGACGAGCGCTCATCTCCTTCTTGTGCTTTGTCATTGTTCTGTTCTCGCGCTATAACTATCGTCCTAGATTGGGAATAGTTATTGATAAGAGTTAATGGAGAGTTTTTTGGTAACATGTGAATCGCTGATGATAATGTCTTGATAAGTAACTCCTAGGGAGGAACCACAGCTTATGATTACTGTACTGGACGCGGAAAACAGAAGAGTAGGTCTGAAAACTAATATGCACAGAAATAATGTGCAGCAGTCTCGGTAGAAAAGACCACTTTGCGATAGGGGCAGTTACGCCGAAAGCTGTTAAGAAATATGTCTACTTAGGACAGGTAGTAACCACGCAGCCGAACCATAAGAGTGAAATAACTCTAATATTTGGGATATGATGGATCATATTCACCAAGCATTCTGAAATCATGATTGATAATTTTCCACTAACCCTGCAGAGGAGGGTATACAACAGCTGCATTTTGCCGGTACTTACTATACGGAGCAGAAACCTGTAGGCTTACAAAGAGTCTTCAGTCTGAATTAAAGGCGACGCAGCGAGGAATGCATAGAAAAAAGATACGTGTAACCTTAAGAGACAACAAGAGAAGAGAGTGGGTGAGGAAAGAAACCAGGTTTAAGGGTATCATAGCAGAAATCAAGAAGAAATGAACAAAGGCCGGGCACGTAGCACGCAAGCAGGATAACCGCTTGTCATTAAGGGTAACTGACGGGATTCCCAGCGAAATCAAACGCACTAAGGGGAGATAGAAGAACGTGTTGAATAGCGGATCATGAGAGAGCCTTGCAGTTTGTGTAGTCAGGTTGATAATAATGATGATCATGACTGAAACGCTGCTGCCATTTTTCCTGTGTGGGATTCATTAACGTGCACCTAAATCTAAGCACACAGACCTCAGGCATTCGACATCCAGAACCGCGATAGCCACGACCATGTTTAAACTCACGACATTCGAGGCAATTGCCGTAACCATTGCATTACTACGGTTACTTATTCTAAATATAAACTATAATCAGGAATTGAAAAATCGCGAAAGTATGTCACTCTCGCAGTGAAAAGTGCTTGGGCACGTTGGTGTGGGTGTAACGATGGTGTGCCGTGTTTTCGAAATGTTAGGCTAAGCTCTTTAAATGTTGTGGCAGAGTGGCTAGAGAAAGAAGAGACTTTAACCGTCTCTGCTAGAGGACAGTGTAGGAAAGCGGTCTACTTGTTCAAGCGCTTTCGCTTGACCGCCGATATCACAGACCACGCCACTAGTGCCACATGAAGTGAGGCTTTGGACTAGTTGGTTTAGCATTATGAACCACAGGTCACCAGGGCCTTTGTCAAGCCGTTGCACGGCTTTTAGCCTTAGCGACCTTCCAGTTTTGTCCGGTAAATAAAATAAAGTTTGAAAGTTTGAAGCACAATTAGCCCAAATTCGACATGGAGACACAAGAAGGGGCACTGACAAGTGCTGGTAGTGCCTCTTTTTGTGTTCCCGTGTTGAATTCGCGCTGTTCATACTACATGTAGTCATATGAAGTCAGAAAACAGGTTTTGGTGTGCCGGTGGCGAACACCGTTAAAACTGTAGAAATTGCCCCCAAAAGAGATCTTTGAACTCGCATTTTTTAGGGAAAAAACACAATCCATAATCTAATCAAACCTAAAGACTCATATCCCAAATATAAGGCTAGATTCCTCCAGAGGTCGTAAGACCTCAGAAATTTATGGTGGTGGTCACTCCACTTCACTGCACCGCGTGGTTGTCGTTTTTGTCCCCTGTAACAGCTGTCTAGGCACTTTAGTTTTCATATAGAGAAACAAGTTTTATTCGTATTCCTAATTCCTATCTTTCCTCGTTCTTTTCTTTATTTGTTACACTCGCGATCTATCCCTTTAAGATGAACGTAAGATGTACTTTCAATAACACTGGGTTTTCTTTTTCTTGGGCCCCGCCGCGGTGGCCTAGTGGCTAAGGTACTCGGCTGCTGACCCGCAAGTCGCGGGTTCAAACCCCGGCTGCGGCGGTTGCATTTCCGAAGGAGGCGGAAATGTTGTAGGCCCGTGTGCTCAGATTTGGGTGCACGTTAAAGAACCCCAGGTGGTCGAAATTTCCGGAGCCCTCCACTACGGCGTCTCTCATAATCAAATGGTGGTTTTGGGACGTTAAACCCCACAAATCAATCAATTAATGGGTTTTCTTGGCCAGCTGGCTCTGCACCACAGGCAAGCTGGCTCACCACTGCTCACCACCACTGAACGAACTGCGTGCTGTAGGCGCTCTAATACAACCGGCTATGAGTATTGGCTCTACGGAGTTTAACGGCCTAAAGCGATCCAGGCTGTGAGAGGCACCGTACTGGAGAGATCGGAAAAGAAATCGAGCCTGTGCTGTTTTCTTTTTAAGGGCGAAGCTCCTTAGGGTGTGGGCTGTGCGTCCCCTGTAGCCTGTATGTAGCCACCTCTAGTTTAGTTCTTGCAGTGTTCACTAGATGGCGGTACCGTCTCCTGTATGTAGCCACCTCTCATTTAGTTCTTGTAGTGTTTACTAGATGGTGGTACTTGTAGCTGATGATGAAAAGATGCAAGATGTTATAAACTAGAAAGCGGTACTTGTAGTTGATGAAAGACGCGAGATCTTATAAAATAAGAATGATGTCACATATGGCAAGTGTCATTGGTTGAAGGCAATCGTTCGATTTAGTGCGGCGACGTACGCTAGGGGGAGCGATGTAATAAAATCGAGTGGGCAAAATGTACAGAGGATTCATGGTTTACCAGGTTTACCTCCGGAGCTTCGCCCACTCATCATCATTCACTTCGTGGATATGGCGGAATTTTTTTTACATGCACTGGTGTCACACAGTTCGTGGTCCTCTAGCATTTCTTCTTCATTTAAGCGCGACCACGGTGGCCTCACTCGAAGCCATGCTTTTCGTGTCACGACCGAGTACCGTAATTTCTCCCGCAACATGCCTAATATTACGTCCTGCGAATGCCTCTAAAAAGTTGACGCGCGTCGTACTATCTTACTTTGAGTGGTGCAATGATTGCAACTGTACTTGTCACCCAGATGCTCTCTGCATCTTTTGTGAAGCCTATAAAAGAAAAACCGAATGAGGACCAAAAATCCACAAATTAGCAGGGCTGACCCCATCACGTAATATTGACAGGACTGATGTCATGGCATCAGCGTTGCTATAACAACACCATGGGGACTATCTCCTTCGTGCGCCATGATGCGGGGATAAAAAAGGTTGTACTCTATGAAGCAGGTAACCGTTTTTACTGTGTGCATGTCAATCAAATTATGGTGGTCGTAACAGTGTCCTCTAAAAAAAGGAAATGGCGAATACATCGATCTATTGGAAGGAAACCCAAAAAGACGTATAAGCAGCACAACGCTATGAACGCACAAAGCGAATCTTGCGGATTGTGTTCCTCAGACCCCTTCACCCTCTTCAAAAGAAAAAAAAAACAATAAACACATATTGCGAACAGAGGGGAACTGCACGTACAACTGAAGAAAAGGCACTGCGTTTCGCAACTGTTATAAACTGGGTGAGGCATGTGACGGTGCGAGTTCGGTGCTGAACTTAGAACAAGTGAATTGGAATTCCCCTTTATTGAGACTGAGTTTTCGCGTCGTCACGTCTGGACGTTAATAAAAGAAAACGCGGAAGTTTAATCAATGGTTTTCCCAACACCCTTCGCTGCTTTGTGGATTTCGATTTCCAGGCGTCATGTGCCCGCATTAGGACCGTATGAAGGCTCGCGGGAATTTCGGTGGCAAGCTCGAGGCATCAATTCCTAGACAAGGGTGCGGTAATGGAACTGCTTCCACGCGGATCCAAAAGAATGCTTTTTTTCTGCGTTTGTACGCTTAGATTGGCTAAAGATAGAAGAAAGATCTTGTCCCGTGAGGTCTTGAGCTGCGGAGAAGATCGATAACAACGCCATTTGGCTAAAGTGAGTGAGACAAATGCAGACCCAGATGTAAAAACCTTTGCCTGTCTTCTTGTCGCTAGCGAGACAAAACGGGAAGACTGAACACTACAGTTGCGTTGCCTCCAGAAAGGAAAGAAACAAGCTGGAAATAGAAAGTGAGATCAAAATGAGAAAACACGTAGCCACCCTTTGTCCATTCTGCGACCTTACATCAGAACAAAAAAATTCGCAAACAAATATTGTAAGCCGTCATCAGTCAGCCATAACGTGTGACGAGGTGGGGTGGCAGTTGACGCCACAGACTCTGCATTTCGCATCGCACAGACAGTTGCTACGAAATTCTCAGTATGCAATAAATGGCAACGTTAGGGTGTCGTATTTCAGCAAAGGCTAAACGTGGTAAGCCTTTAACTGTTTTTGCCTTTCGCATCGTTTCCATTACGATGTTTTAAACTAACCAGTGAGAATTAGCAGGCTAGAAACCCATTTTCTAAGCCGACCTCTCCTCATTCTCCTAATTAAACATATTCTTCTTCTTCTTCAACCAACCAGCCAAAAATTTCACCCTACAAAATGTTTTTCTACGTCGTGGCCCCAGCACCGAAGCAGATTTCAAAGTTTCTGCAATATACAGGAATACCTCGCCCTTTTGAACAAATATTTTGCATTTTCGACAATCTCAAGATTGATTTGTTATCGGTACGTATGGCCCAATGTCTCGCTTCTAAAATGCCGCAGATAAATTTCACCACTTCAAAAATATATATACTAGTTTAATATCGTTGAACGAGATTCTGTCATAATGCACACAGGCTCTTTTTTCTAGAAAGTCTGGAACGAAAACCACAAAAACCGCAGTTTTCTCGCTACAGCATTCACCTGTATAGATAGACCTGCGTCCTCCAGTTTTGCCTTTTATCGAAGTTAACATGAATTTGTGGTTAGGCTGCTTGACTGCTGAACCACAGGTCACGGAATCGAATTCGTGCAGCATTTTCGATGAAGGCAAGATTACATGAATCCTGGGTACTTAGATTTAGGTGCATGTTAAGAAAACCCTGGTGAATGAAATTTCCGAAGCCATTCCCAACGGCGCCTCTCATGATTATATCGTGGTTTTGTGACGTTAAATTTGAAGAAATATTAGTGTTTTATCAAAACAACAGAGCACCAATTGTACGATACGTGCCGACTCTCTTAATTGCGTAGATTTTTTTTTGCTCGAACTAAGTATAACAGATGGTAATATATTTAACGAGAACATTCGGTGCAGCCAGAGACTGTTGGACGGAAGCAAACGCACGCGTAGCGTGCTGCTCGAACTCCCACCGTCGGGAAAGTTTGGTTAGTTTTACGTCCACGCGAAATCGTTATACGTGCAACCGGAGCAAATAGGGTGGGTTTCGAATTTCTACGAGAACATTCGTTGATACACGCGACCCGCATACAGGCAGGCCGCTATCTAGACGATCGTGTAGGTCACGCGAAATTGCAGTGCCCGCAGGGAACGACTCGCACGCCTTCTTCCCTTTTTTTGTTACCTCCGGGGAAACAAGCGGCTTTTAACCGTGTCGTTAAAAAAAAAGAAGCACCGTTACGGTGGCTCAGTATCAATGCGGGCTATCCGCCAACGCATTGACGAGTACGCTTTGTGCGGCGTCAAACGACTTCGTCCCCGCAATGGCTTGCGAGTTTGTGGGACTGCGGTGTGTGCAAACGAGCCGCCCACGGTGACGATAGCGAATGGAGGAGCCGTTACTAGCAGCTGTCGAGTGATGGCTGCTTCGCATTTGCCCCCTTAGTTTGTGGAAATATAGGCGCACGTTAAACTGACAACGCCCGCTTTCCCACCCCGCCCACATTCTTCGCAACGCTTTCTGGTAAAAAAAAACAAAAAAACAAAAAATAAGCTTCACAACTGGAGTGAGACATTCATTCAAATGCGTACATCCGTTGTAAGAACAAAAGAGAAAGAAAAAAAGGAAAGTCAGGGAGGTTTAACAAGCTTTGGCAAGGTTTTCTTCACCATACATAGGCTGGGGAGAAGGGTATACGTAATAGAAAAGGTAGAGGAGAAATAAAAATGGCAAAAACGCGAAAAATGATAATTTACTTTGTTTGGACACACCTAATACTAACGTCTACTGTTAAGTCACAGGCGCTCGTGAAGTCTGGTCATCTTCAAGATGCACAAAAGGGCTTACGGGGCCTTGTGCATGTACATATGCGAAATTGTGGTCCACCTTTCAAAGTACAAGGATCTCGTTTTACGAAAGTGGTCTTGAGTACAAATGAGGGATCTTGTCTTTCCGTCCACGTTGCTGAGTCAGGTAGGACGGCCAGGGGAAAATATTGTACTCAAGCGTCTCCTCACTACCGAATAAGGTACATGTGTAAGTGTCCACGCTAAGATGCTATCGTAATCTTTAGGAGCCTACATTAGAAAGGTCTATGACTGGGCGTGTTGGCGTAGTATGGTTCAAGTTGCATAGCTTAACAATTAGCTAGAGACACAAGGAATACATAAACACATACCACTATGTCTCTTCTCGCTGCTTCTTACCTTAAAATATACAGTGGAATATGTGTAACTGTGTAAGCGCAGATGAATTGGTGAAGATGCGAGTAATAAACTATGATAATGATTATATGTGCCACGCTCCTACGTATGTTAGAGGCGCAGACACTCTCAAGACTGTGGAATGATCCGTCTAAACATTTATGGGAGCACGGGGTACCCCACAGGGAGCAGTGTTATCACCGCTCCTTTCCAACATTGCTATGATGCGCCTTCCAAGCGAATTGGCCAGGGTGGAAGGCACACAACACGCAGTATATGCCGACGATATTACAATCTGGACCACTGAAGGGAGCCTTGGTAAAATGTAGGAACACCTTCAGCAGGCCGCATCCATAGTCGAGGCGTATGCCAACGATTGTGGACTCCAATGTGCTCCAAACAAATCAGAGTTTCTGCACGTTAGAGCGAAGCCAAGAGATAAGTCAGCCATACACATCTCCCTGTATGGGGTTCCCATCAGAGAGGTGGAAGAGCTCCGTATTCTGGGCCTGTTCATTCACCACAAACTCAGACTGGACTCCACTATAGCGAAACTCAAGAGAATAGGCGAACAGGTAGGGCGCATGATCCACCGCGTTTCCAACAAGCGGGGTGGTCTGCGGGGCAGGGACGCGCTTCGGCTCGCCCATGCCTTCGTGACTAGCCGGATCCTCTATGCTGTCCCATACCTTCGCACTAACAAGCAAGAAGACGAAAGAATAGATGCCATCATTTGTAAGGCTACTAAACGAGCTCTGGATCTCCCGGTGGTCACTTTCAACGCCAAACTGAGGGCGTTAGGTGTGCTCAACTCCTACCAAAAGTGTCGGGAGGCCCACCTTATGAATCAATATACGCGGCTCGTGCAGACGGCTCCCGGGCGCCGCCTGCTCAACCGCTTACATATACAGCACACTTGCACTGCAGAGGAGGCGGAGCGTATTCCGGAACTGTGGCGGCATATGCTCTCGGTCTCTCCACTCCCCAGTAAAATGGATAAGCACACGCACGAAAGCAGAAGACAGGCGCGGGCTCTGACGCTTGAGAGGCAACACGGCTCCCGACCTGGTGTATTCTACGTAGATATAGCAGGGCCTTCGCCCACGGGATTTTACACGGCCTCTGTAGTTCACCGGGAAAAGCATGTCAATGGGCTCTCGTTCCGAGCACAAAATCCAGAGCGCGCTGAGGAAGTCGCGATAGCGCTTGCTGCTGCGGACCCCAACTCGAAAGTTATCATCACGGACTCCCGGAAAGCATGTGCTCATTACTTGGTAGGAGAGATATCCCCCCTAGCCAGCCAAATTCTAAAACGGGTTCTCGCTGATCCAGCCCCAAAACGCATCGTATGGGCTCCTGGCCATCAGGGCTTACGAGGTAATAAGGCCGCTGACGCGGCCGCCCGAGCGCTTACCCACCGGGCTCCTCACCTTGGCTCTTATGACTCGGAGGCCAATACACCACTGCTGCGGTTCAAAGAAATTCTGACCTATTATCGCGACACTCACCGCCTTTACCCGGCTCCTGCAAAGGGGCTGAGTAAGGCGGAAGAGCGAACTCTAAGGCACCTGCAGACAGGTACTCTACTCTGTCCTGCAATCCTAAAACATTTCGATGCGAACACAGATGGGCTGTGCCCACACTGTGGGGAGACGTGTGATATCTTCCACATGGTATGGGCATGTCCAAAAAATCCCCACCTACCCCCTTCCCCTACCCCTTCCCGAGAGGCATGGGAGACTGCCCTCCTCAACTGCTCATCACTAGAGTCTCAACGGGCTCTGGTGAGACGGGCGCGATTAGGGGCCTCGTCATGCGGTGTCCCGGACTAAGGACGCCGACCATGTAGCGGGGTCATGCTTTGGCCCTGTACCTCTCTCTTTTATAATAAATGTTTTTCATCATCATCTAAACATTTATAGCAGATATAGAGTAAAACAACAAAATTCAGGAGCTTTATCTAAACATCTCGAATGTTTTATAGCATGATAAATCAGACGCACACAAGTTTCAACAAAAATATCTGCTATGCGTGCTGCACCGCGCTCTGGAAAGAGACTCAGAATACAGAGTGCATACAATAGATTGTGGCAAGTGATAAAAAAGGTCACATTTTCGGCATAACGCCAAAGTAATGAATGCGATAGCAACAAATTGGGCTGGTATATGAAGTATGGCCAGGAGATTATTTAGAAACCATACGAAGCGTAACACGGTCGATTAAGCTCGAATTTGAGAGTAATGCAGTAACCACAATATCTAAAGAGGTGTTGCTGTGAATATTTGACTCTGTGACGCCCGACAGAAGGCGAAGTGCAAGTTCGGTATTCAGAAACGTTACAAGTGATTGGTTTTTACGTCGAAGTACAATACCGTTGGAGTCGTCAGTAAATATCACCGGCAGATCCTGTAGGAACGCAAGACAAAAGCTGTGCAGGAAGAAGTTCACGACGTCAGTCCTCAAGGTTCTTGGTAAGATGTACAGTGTTGCGATGAAGAAGCTGTGCAATCTTTGAATGACGCAAGCGTCAGAACAACTCATATGAGGCAGCGAGTTGAGCTTGCCCGTCTAAAGTGATAGTAGCTGCGCGGGTTTCGATAGGAGGCGGATTCACGGGCATGGCACGAGCAGCAAAGTCGCGGAGTCCTGGGCTTGATGCGAGCAATTTTTCCTGTTTCTTCAGAGTGGAAGTGGTACCAGATACATTTTGCAATGCCCCTTTCATCCAACTGAATGCGCTTCAGTGAACCCGCCTTCTCCATTGATCAAGCTATCGGATACGTCAATATCTAGAGAAACCATGTATGGCTTGCCCAAACATAGTACATGCTTTGTTCAAGAATGTTTTTTGTAAGTTCATTGATAGTAAGCCAGTGGGAAATGGTGTATATATATTGCTTGCCGTTAGTGTGATAGACAGTACGAGCGGCGGGGCCTTGTTGGTTAATGCAGCTCACTGACGAGCGATAGGTCACTGGTTCGAATGTCTGATGGGCGCCCTGGAATTTCTTCTTTTGATCTATTTTTCTTGGTGAGACACACACATACACCATATATATATATATATATATATATATATATATATATATATATATATATATATATATATATATATATATATATATATATATATATATATATATATATATATATATATATATATATATATATATATATATAATGAGATATAACAGACAGTAATGCCAAGGAATGTACAGGGGAAGTTATTAACATTAATGGAATGTAAATAAGAAGAAAGAAAAGTGGATGAAAAAATTACCAACTGTAAGCAGGAATCGAACCTACGACCTTCGAATAGGTTCGATTCCTGCTTACAGTTGGTAATTTTTTCATCCACTTTTCTTTCTTCTTATTTACATTCCATTAATGTTAATAACTTCCCCTGTACATTCCTTGGCATTACTGTCTGTTATATCTCATTATTATTGTGTTAAAAACACGGAAAAACGAGCCCTTAGGTATACACTTCTTTCCCTTATATATATATATATATATATATGTGTGTGTGTGTGTGTGTGTGTGTGTTTGTGCGTGTATGAATAATCAGCCGAAAGTGTTCATATACAGAGTGACTTAAATAAAACTTGGTCTTGGTGACTTAAAACGCCGCAAATATTGCAGAGGAGAATGCACAGCTATAAAAGTTCGTTGCCGCTAATGGTCATGCGTTGCCGTCACAATCACGTCATAATCTCCAGTGGGTGATGTCTTGTCGTTAACGTGATGTCTTGAAAGCTCTGACCAAATTCTCACATTTACATGATCTGAATTTTAGACCACAAAGTTTCTTCGCTATTCAGAATAAGTCATTTGCATAAAGAGAAAATTCTATCCCTCGTTTCTCATGTGCGTCTAGTTCCCTTCCGCAGTGGTAGTTAGCAGGTCATAACTTTCATTTCACACGACATCCTGGTTTGACTACTAAAATGAATATGTCTGGCTCATGCTCTTAATCGCGGCCTACTCTGTGCAATATATTGCTGCTGTTCTTGGAGTAGTATATTAGTCAATGCAGAAACGGTGAAAGAAACTGATTGGACGTAATATGGCACCACGAGAATCATTACACTTACGGTATTTTTTTCAGAATCGTAAAAGAAAAGTTTTTTTGTTGTCACTTGACACCAAGGCCCTTTTCGCCACGGTCTCGCCGCCCCTGCACAGCGCGCCGTGTACTGGAGCGAGGCTGCGGTAGGCGACAGCCACGCCTCAGCACCCGCTGGTCTCGCACTCTCAGCCGGGCTCTCCTCAAACAATCCATTAGCGAGATTCATTAAGGATTCGGCTTAGCGAAACACTCCACGCTGAACCGAGCAAACCGCGTTTCAGGAAATAGGCGAGGACGCACGGCTTCGAATTACGGGACACAATTGGTCGACCGTATACAGGGATTCTTCTTTGCCGCCAACTAGCGTGCTCGTTCAGATGACGGCTGCACGGAGGAGGACGGAGACCTTTTGTCTGATGGCCGCAATTCCGTTGTTCAGCAGCAGTTTCCCCGATCGTTTCCCCAACCAGGCGCCGTCAGAAAAGAGCAATCATGAAAGAGCGCCGGGAACAAAGCGCTGGTTGCGTCAGTCGACGCTTTTCGACGTTTCCAATGCGGAGTTCGGGTGCTTAGCGAATTTCGCACGTCACTGATTGCATGTACGAAGAAATTGCATGTACGACAATAAAACCATGATGACCAAGGCCATTTAAGCAAATGTTACACACATACAACTAAGAAAAACTTGCATCGCGTGGTTGAACCTCTTCTGAATCGGGGCTGCTTTGAACATAAACAGCCACGTAGTCGACAGCGACTTGGAACAAATGCGTGGCACTCCGTTAATGCCGTCATGAACAGTATGTTCTCTAAAGCGCCAGCCACGAACAACTCGACGAGAACTCTTAATGATGACACAATACGTATTCAGCGCCATACATTCGCCGCACATAAAAGTTGGCGAGTCCGTATTTCTAAAAGATCCTTAGCAAGTTTCTTTGTAAAAAGCTGTAGTTAACAAAATATTTTTTGGAATTCTCAGTTTTTCTAATGAGTTAGAGGCTTTTGTAGGCTATCAGAATTTTTATTTGCCCAGAGAATCGGTTCTTCTCAAAAAGGTATCGCATGCAAGAGGTACAGCTCAGGGTAATACTCTTTCTTTAAACTTGTAGTTACACATCAAGCTCGAGCCTTCTGACTTAGCTACACCTTTGTTCACTGTTTCTCGAATGACACACCATGCGTTAAGATCACCTGTTTATGCCCTCCGCTGTTATTAGAGAATGGCATTAAACTATGAGCCTTGCGAAACTGGGCGTCCGCGCACATTTTTAATCTTCTGTTTCTGTCTCTCCCCTCATGTGCAAAATAAGTTTCGATCTATCATTTAATTGTGACTTTTTGTTACATCTGTTACTCCTCATGTGATAGTAAGTATAATAAAACATACTAAAATACGGAGGATCCTGACACGTCCGTCAATTCTAAAGCTCACTTGATTAGCCGGGCGAATAAATTTTGACGTAGTCAACAATTCAACTGCAAAGCCACCATCAACATCGTCATTTTTTTTTCACCCGTGTTCTAAAAAAGGAGAGCTCGCTCATTGAAAAAATTACCGTTACACAAAACGGTAATGCTTACAATTACCGTTACACAAAATGGTAATTAGAGTTGTCGTAACGGCCATCCTGATGAAACTTGCTTCTGCTTGTACTGCTCGCCATTTTGCCGTAGCAGAACAAATCATTAGGAGCATTTTTTTAATGCAAACCAACAAGGATCGGAGACGCTGAGGAGACTTATTTCGAATAGGAGGATACCTGAGAAGAGCTAGGGCTCTCGGCTCACGAGCTTCGTAGAGGGCTATACTGTCCACAAAGTTCGACCTTTAATCCCCTAACCCCTTCCCCCAGTGCAGGGTAGCAAACCGGACGTGCGCCTGGTTGACCTCCCTGCCTTTCTTTTTTCCCTTGCTCCTCCTCCTCCTCCTCCTCCTCCTCGACACTTTTGAAGCACGCTTCTGCGTAACAAGGGCACTCATGTCCCCTTTTGTGAGTGTGAGATAAAGCTCACGCTTTTTGGATTCCGGTGGATTGACAAGGTTACTCACACCCAGGCGTATTATACGTTCATGAAGACCAAGACAACCCATTTGAATTCATCGAAGGCTGCAGAACTCGCCCCTATACGTGCAGCACTGGAGTTTATCGTCGTTGAAAAACCTTCGCAAGCTTGGTCCACCTTCTCAGACTTGAAGGCAGCTTTTCAATGTCTTATATGACCCTTTCGAAATGAACCTAATGAGCAGATAGAGGCTGATATAAAATTTCTTCACCGCCCAGTAATAAAGAAACAGCAAAGCATAGCGTATCAGTGGATACCAGGTCTTTGTGGTATATATGCAGAAGAGGCCACTAGATCTACACATGACACCATTCTAAAGAACCGACGCCGCCACAAGGCTTCGTTCACCGGCATGTAACCTCGTACTGGCACCTTACAACTCGATGGAATTCGCAAACGCTCCCTCACATAACTTGAATCTCGATCTTAAGCTTCGTCTTACCTCGGGAATATTTCGAGCTGATGAGACACATCTGTGCAGCCTTTGGCTTGACGTGGCCTTCACGAACGCGTACTCCTCTTTTATATGAAAGACCAGCACCTCTACTTGGAATAACTGCCACTGCGAAAGAACAATCACCCATCTTTTGTGCGAATGTACCCATTCCAACGCGACAAGAAAAGAACTTACCGAAGCTCTATATAGATTAGATGATAGCCCTTTGCCGGACCACAAGATTCTCGGTCATTGGACGAGTGTATTCTCAGCCGAGCAGGCTTTGAAAGTTTTATCACATTTTTTTGCCGACAAGGTATTAGAGACGAATCTTGGTGCAACATACTCTTTAAATTTGCTTTTCCTCTTTCGCTGTTTTTTGTCTTCTCTCCGTTTGTAACATGTTCTTTCTATCATTTCCTACTCCGTTATCCCCTTCCGCAAAAGAGGGTAACCAGCCATTATGCAAACTTACTAACTTACCTGACCTTCCGTCTATTTATTTTTCCTTCTCCTCTTGCAGAAGTGGAGGATCACGAAGCTTTAAAGCTACCGTTTGTAGGAACTCTCACTATTCTATTATTTTTGTATATCTTAGGCTTGTTCTTCTTTTCTCAAGAAATGTGAGTGTGCATTGTTTTTTATCTGAAGCGTGTGTTCATACACACCGCTTAAAAGACCCATCATCATTAGAAATGGTAGATCCTTAAGGTAGTTTTTTCACCTACTAGTACTATTATTACCATATTCATCAGGCTCACAAATCTGTAATGAGAATTCATGGGTGCTTTTTAGATAAGCATAACCATTTAAAAAATATACAGCTTTGGAACTTAGTAAAACACAAAAAACAAACAAAATACCAAATGCACTACAGGTCGTTATCACCGGAAATATTATGTCTTTGAAGCCAGCTCAAAAACACTGCATGAATTCTTCATGGACTTTATAGATATTCCTAAAGTGGGAAGTTTAAGGCTGAACGATGTTCTTTACATTACACTAGAACATACTAAGTAAGAATACCCAGAACGGTGATGAAAGATCGGGATATTGTAACGTTACTTTTTGCTGCATATTTTCTTGAAACAGCAGCGGGGCTATTAAGCATTCTCGGTAATCGGCTTAAGGCCTGAATTTTGCATTAGTGGCACGCCATCCTCGTAGCACTTGAATGCTTCCCAGTACAAAATGAAGAAGGCGCTGGGAGCTTAGTGTCGGGAAGACTTACTCTCATTCTAGTAGCATTTTGAAAAATAAGGTGGAGTGCACAATTGCCATCCTCAAATATTTATTGTTTGAAAGCGTGGAACAGACAACTACCATATTTTGAAGCGGATACTTTTTGGCTCCCATAGCTTAGTCATTTCCACATCGCTACCGCTTGTCGTGGCCTACGAGGCACCTTAGCTAGCCCAGCTGGTGCGTCAAACGACACAGAAAGTTTGAGGCCGCATTACCTAAGCCGAAAGCCACTACAGTAAGCGTGTGGCCTAATCAGATTGTTACTATGACAAGTACACGTCGTCAGAGTAACTTGAATCTCCTGCTCGCAAGGCAGTGGTGGTGTAAAACGTTTTGCGGTTCTTCGCGATACACAGGGCATCCGAACTATCACACACCACGAATTAAAGAAAAAAAGAACAGCGTAACGCAAAAGGAAGCTGGTAGATATTGCTCCCAGTAAATTCAAGTATCCACCACTAATTTTCAGTACTGAAGTTCAATTAGTAAAATTGGTATTTATAAGTAAAATAGTACTGACATAATTATAAAAATTTCAGTAAGGTGTAGGATGTATGTAGGTATGTTCAAATCACATTAAGCAGCGTCATTTTTCTAGAGTGTACTAGTTTCATGCTCATTTGCCTCACGCAAAGAAAGCCTGCACTCTCACCCGCAGATGACAGGAACGCCCTCAAATAAGCTTTTTTAAGCAACCATTATGCAGGTTTTCCAATGAAAGAGACAGCATCTCGCACTTTGGAAAAGTGTACAGGTTGGGTGCGAGCATGCGTGGCCATTATGCAGGCATTCATACCACTTCATTGGATCCAGCTATCACTATGCAGATCTCGCGGGTGACTGTTATATCTTAGTACGTGGTGGTAACGCTGTTCTGATTACGGCCTGACTTTGTAAGACGAAAGCGGCGCGTTTTTAAAGACGATAGTCTTTGTTGAGGACCTTTGACGCAAAATTTTTGGTCTGTGTGTCTGTCTATCTGTCTGTCTGTACACTTCTCTGTTCGTTCGCCCTTAACGGTACCATAAACGGTACCAAAGTGGCCAAACGATACTCCAAACCACCGACCACATCCGCAGCCCCCACCAATATTGCTCAAGATTCAGCATTCATATTTGTGCGATTGTCAATTAAAAAGCAATTATTGCGCATATCTGATGTACTATAAAAACACGTCAATATTCTGTATACGGGTCTCTTACTAGAAAAAGCATACATAAGTAATTCTAAGGACCGTAGCGTTTATCACGTTGCCCTGATCATGCAACACTTGGACGAAAAGGCAAGTGTTTCCAACGCTTGGCTACGACGACACGTTGGTGGCACCCGTCTCTTTGAGTTCTACACCTTATCACCTCCGCAACGGGCGCACAGGGCGCGCGCGCTTTGTTTCCGGAGATAACTGCCAGATAGTGCTCATGTCTCACGTGTGACGTGACTTGATGCGCTCGTTAGCCTCCGCTGCATGCTCGAGGCTTTCTAACGCAGCGCCTCCGGTATACCATTCACCGATTCTCTTGCGCAGTACATCAAATAAGCGTTTTGTTTACTCTCTCCAGACGCAAGACTATCGCCTTTCGACGACATTTGCAGAGTAACTTGCAGATACGGAGCTAATTTTTTTTTTCGATAGGTGAACTTCGATAAAAAAATGCACTTATATATAATATTGGAAAGAAGTGTATACTTAAGGGCTCGTTCTTCCGTGTTTGACAGAATAATAATGATATCTAACAGACAATAATGCCCAGGAAAGTATAAGGGAAGGTAAAAAACCTAATAGTAATGTAAATGTGAAGAAATAAAAGTGGTGAAAAGATACCTTGCCGTGGGTAGGAACCGAACCTGCGACCTTCGAATAACGCGTTAGATGCTCTACCAACTGAGCTATATACCATGACGGCTGTTCCCCTAGCCACTTTATTGGGTATATATGTGAATTAAACGTGGGAGTGTCAATCAGCGCCACCAGTAGCCATGGCGGCGAATGTGGCACACTGTTTATGAGCCTGTTTAGCGTCTCGTTACACGTGAACGTATTACGAGCGGGCAGCTGTACGTGGGATCAGCCAAATTTTTTAAATTGACAATCGCACAAGTATGAACGTCCATGCTTGAGCAATATTGGTGGGCGCCGAGGATGGAGTCGGCCGCTTGGGGTATCGTCTGGTGCCTTTTAGGGTACCGTTAAGGGCGGACAAACAGACAAATGAACTGACAGACAAAGTTTTTTTGCGTCGAAGGCCCCCAGAAAGACTCTTTAAAAAATTCATGCCGTTTAGTTATCACAGCACATGTCTGCCAGTGCCCGACAGCAGAATATTGAGGAGTGCTTTATAATCTTCCACGCACACAGAGCAAAACTTTGAGCAAACAAGAACAATATTTGACAAGTCTGTCCACACTTCGAAAAAACATACAGATTTTATCGACAGCTTTCGGAATCGGAAAGACGATGCAGTTGTATAGCATCAAGAACAGGCTGTCAGCCGACGGAAGTTTTAGGAGATTCAGAATGACCAATATTTAAATTTCCCCCTTGACATGTTTTTTTCTCCACAAACATCCGGTGAATAATGCGAATGTTTGTCTTTCCGAATATTTGTTTGTTTATTTGCTGGCGTAGTAGTAAGAGCTTTCCGCTAACCGCTTCACAAACCATGAACACACTGGTATAAACATCGGTGCCTTTCAAATAGCGTTGCGTGCGCAGGTTTTCCATCGAAGAATTGAGCGGTTCTTATTGAATTTGTTTCTCGCCGCAGATGGTAAAAAATACACGTTCTAAGCAATCATGGAGGTTCAATAAATATATAAAAAAGGGTTTTAAAAATGGAAAAGTAAACAAAAGCGCAGTGGTTTAAAAATGATCCGGTATGCAAACAACGAGAATTTGGTTGCAATTGCTTTTTATATTTTCAAACTACTTTGCAACGCACGTAAGGTTAGTTTGCATTGAGGTAAATGCGCAGATCACGCATTGCAATTAGCAGCAAAAAATAAATAAAATTTTCTAGCGTTACCTTTCTAGGACGCCACGTTGCCGCGTAAAAAAAGAGAGAGATGTCGAAAACAAGAATAATATTTGTTTTAATTGTAAGACGATGCGGGACGTTTCTACATCCGGCGGGATTTTATTTATTAGCATTTTTTACGTTCACTGCGCAGCTATACAGAGAAAAAAATATACGGCAAGGGAGGTTCATAAAACAAGCTAGTTCTCGAAATATTAAAACGAGTCATGACGTAGAAGCGCGAACAGATAATCCATTCGGTCATGCGAATGAGCACAGCCACAAGATATAAAGAATGAAGTTAGCGTCAATGTTCTGACTGGTGAACATATCTGTTCTGGAAATTCAGCAGATCCGATGCTCTGTGGTAAATTGTGGAATTGGTTCCGTGCCAAGCTGTCGGCGAGTAAATTGTCTGTGCTGCATTTTTTTTTTGGGGGTGGGGGGGGGGGGGGCTTGAGCCAAGCCTTGCGAGGTGGATCGATGTGTTTTAGTACGTGTGCTGGTAGTGTGGACATCTTCGGCCTGCTTAGGATGTCTGACACGTTGACATTTAGAGCATGACTTGTGGTGCGCACTCATATTAGAGTACAAAGGCGTTCGTACGATTGAAAGGAAGAGCACTTTATAGTGTGATTATGTGAATATCACCCGTAACATTTGTTAGCGTACTCGGGCGAGGCCGAGCAACATTTTAATATAGCTTGCTTGATCATAGGATTGAAAACGAAAGGTTCGTAAGCCTGTCATAAAAGCGGAGACAATACTGGCACCACAATTAACGTTAACGCGATGTGACGTCTTGTAGGTGTTCATTGCTTCGCTATAAACTTAGGTAGCGGGTACTGCAGACCCATTTGGCATTGCACTGGTGTTACAAAAACATGAGGCCTTTATCCAAAGAAGCTTTCAGACCAAGTCTGGCTCTTTCAAAAAGTATCTTACTGTCCCGCAGATTGCATGGAATATGTTCATACTGAGGTCTTGATTTTTTTTTTAATTTTGTGGGTCAACGCAGCCATGGCCGATTTTCCTTAACGTCCTAGAAATTTAGCGATCAATGTCTGTTCTTCCCGTTACAGGGTGTTTGTTTAACTATCAATCACTTGTTGCGTACACACGCTTACTGCGAGCCGTAGTATATGGGTACGTGCTTAGAAAATGCAGTAAAGTACATCATGTGTAAATATTGCAGATAATGCCGCAGAAGAAGTGAAATGTATTTAAAACTGCTTAAGGTAGATTTCTGTTGAGGGTAGCCTAGTACTTGAAAAAAATGAACCACGAACGAAGTACTGAACTCAGGATATTTAGCCATGAATGCTTATATTCATGCAAAAGGCTCACGTGTCGAGGGGTCAAACTCAAGATACACAGATTACATCTGATAATCCCTGAATACATAGAGCTGGCTGTAGGCCATGTCTGGGGACTGTTAAAAGACTTGACTGATCTTTACAATCTAGCAAATCTAATCGATGTCTACAACACTTTCAAGTGTTTCTCCTTCTTATCTCTTCTGCTGGTTTTCTTTCTGACCGCACTCCTTTCTAGCCATGGGCAGGGTAACAAACCAGGTAACTCGTAGTGCTATGATAGCACTGACGGCGCTGGGGTGAACGCATGAATGAACGAATGAATGAATGGATGGATGAATGAATGAATGAATGAATGAATGAAGGAATGGCTACTCTACCTTGCACGGCCGTGTTCTAACCTTCTGCTTACGAATCATTAATTCAATCGGTCAAATATTTCCCTCATTATTGTGCATTATAAATAATAATTTGGTTCATCCTGAAACAACGGTCTTGTGTAAGATCATTGAAATGGCAACTAACAAATTAAGACAATGCTTTTTCACTCATGAGAATAATATATTCCGCCAAAAAAACCCCAACGACACGGCTTCTGAGGTCATAGTTGCACAGGCGTAAGCC
The DNA here is from genome assembly GCF_043290135.1 of Rhipicephalus microplus. Taxonomy (NCBI): domain Eukaryota; kingdom Metazoa; phylum Arthropoda; class Arachnida; order Ixodida; family Ixodidae; genus Rhipicephalus; species Rhipicephalus microplus. Next base: position 176,549,986 of record NC_134700.1, read on the forward strand.
TTATTAAGGTTGTTATATTCGCTTGAAGCGCACATTTTGCGTAAAGCCTGAGCTACGCAACCTCTAATAGGGACGGGCAATCCATGAAAGTCAATATCAGAGGCCGTGTCAAGTGGTACGAGACTCCGGCAGAAACTTGACGGCTCGCTCGCGAAAGAACGTGCACATGTCATATTACCACGGACGCACTGCCATGTCAGGGAAGAGATTAGAACATTCGAAGGGTGCTTTGAGATCACTACTCCTAAGATAGACGAACGGTAAGCACTTCTTCTGGGTTGGGATTTTTCTGAGACAGGGAAACTGTATAAGGCAGGGCGAAACAAAAATTCATTCGTCATATCGAAGCAAACAATTCTAGGGGATATGTACCACGAAAATTGGGAAAGCTCTACTCATTGAAAAAAATAAATGGTATTCTAGCTCCTTGTTTTAATGATCCTGGCTGGCCCCGTATCGGTGGTCGGATGTTCCAATGGATCCAGGATTATTTGACGAGAAGGTCTTTTTTGTACAAACCTCAGATGGACCTACCAACAATTACTATACCTCCCGTGGCGTTCCTCAGGGCGCCGTATTAAGTCCCACTTTATTTAACCTCGTGATGGTAGGACTTCGTGAAATTTTGCCAAGTACCATCCTCATATCCATATATGCTGACGATATTTGTCTATGGACTTCGGCTGTAACTCGTCTACAAGTACGTGCAAGAGTCCAGCAGGCTGCCACCCTGACACGCTCATATCTCCGCAAGCAAGGTCTTTCCGTCTCAACGGAGAAATGTGCATTGGTTGCGTTTACTCGCCGAGCCATGACACAATACCCCGTTACCATCAATGGACAAAATATTCCATACCAGAAGAACCATCGCTTCCTGGGTGTGACTATTGACAGGGACCTTTCGTGGAGTGCCCACTGCAATTACCTGAAGAGAAGGCTAACTTCCATCGTCCATATAATGCGGTTCCTCTGCGGAAAATCTTGGGGCGCATCCATAAGGTCAATGATGCAGCTATACAGGGCACTGTTTCTGGGATTTTTGCGCTACAGCTTACCGTTACTGGCAAGTACGTGCAAGACGAACATCCGCACTCTCGAAAGTCTGCAACGACAAGCACTACGCGTGTGCTTAGGATTACCGCGATGCACCTCAACCTACGGGGCAATTATGATCGCAAGAGAGCATCCAATTTGAACATACATCACCACTGACAATTTGAGAGCCCACATAAGACACCTCTGCCGAGTTCCTGGTCACCATGTTGCAGTGTTGCCACTTCAAAGACCACACGCGATGCTTTCAAAGATTATTTCTGCCCAAAGAGAATGCCTTCCTTTTGGCTTCACTCCAGCAACAAGACCATCGTCACCCCCGTGGTGCCTACAACAACCACAGGTGTGCCTCACTATTCCGGGAATAACGAACAAGAGCCATCATTCAACAGTGGTCCTACGACAGGTGACATTGTCGCTACTCAACGAAAAATACGGCCAGAGGACCCACATTTACACCGATGGATCGGTCTCGGCTGACAGCTCCACAGGTGCTGTTGTCATTCCGGCGTACCAGGTCACTATAAAGCTCAAACTGTCGCATAGGACAACATCCACAGCAGCGGAGATTGCCGCCTTACGTACTGCTATACCTTAAATCGCGGAAGCCCGACCTCGAAAATGGGCTGTGTTCTGCGACTCCAAGGCATCTCTTCAGAGCTTGCAATCAGCTTTACGACAGAGGGAGCATCAACAACTAGTGAATGAAATAAGAGAAGTGATTCACGAAGTTTTATCAAAAGGACATGACTTGGTGTTCCAGTGGTTACCGGGGCATTGTGGTATTGTCGGTAATGACCTTGCTGATAATGCTGCCCGATCCGCCCACGCGAACGCCCAGACAAGCCCAATTCCATTGTCGAGAACAGACGCTGCAAGGGGCCTTCACTCGTTCGCTAACCCATGTCGGATACTTGGCTGAGTGACCCCAGTGTTAGGAACCGCCGCCTACACAAATTGGACCCATCGATAAAGCTTAAAGTTCTATCGGACCTCTCCCGCCAGTATGCAACTTTACTGTGCCGCCTGTGGTTAGGAGTAGCTTTTACAAAGGCGTACTCTTTTCACATAGGAATGGCGGATAGCTGCCGATGTGAATCGTGCGACACTGACGAGACAATAGAACATCTACTGTGTTCATGTGAACGTTTTGCGAGCGAACGCAACTTGCTACGCGAAACGTTGGAGACACTAGACAGTAGACCTTTTTCCGAAGAGAAGATACTTGGCTCATGGCTCTACGCGTCGCTGGCCAGCAAAGCGACGCGGGCATTGCTAAGTTTTCTAAAGACGACCGGACTACGCGACCGCTTATAAGCGTGCAATGGACAAGGTCACATCTACACACACGTTTCCCTTCACTTCTCTCTCTCTTCTCCTTTAATCCTCTCACCCCTTCCCCCAGTGCAGGGTAGCAAACCGGACGTGCGTCTGGTTGACCTCCCTGCCTTTCATTTCTTCCCTTCCTCCTCCTCCTCCTCCTCCTGGCCCCGTATATGACTTTTAATAATAACAATAATAATAATAATAATAATAATAATAATAATAATAATAATAATAATAATAATACCAACTTAGTAGAAATAATGTAAAATAATTGTTGGGGTTTAACCTACCAAAACCATCACGTGATTATGAGAGACACCGTAGTAAAAGGCTCTTAATATTTTGAGCGTCTGGTGTTCTTGAAATTGCATCTAAATCTAGGTACACGAGCCGCAAGCATTTATGGCACCCTCGAAAATAAGGCAACCATGACCACGATTCGATTTAACGGCCTGTGGATCGGCAGTAGAGCCCCATCCTTTTTCTTGGGGGGGGGGGGGGAGGGAGGGCTTTATACTTTTATCGGAGAGTCAAGGAAACCAAAATATAATTAACGTGTCTTTTTAAAGAGAGTCAATTTAATTGACAAATAATGACGACCTGAAAGAGTAGCATATACTTCTCTTTATGTTTCTACTGCACCGCTTAGAACGAATGAAAAGGGTGTTCCACAGAGGCCTATGAAGAGTCTCTCTTTCTACCATTAAATAAGACATGGCGCAAAGGATAGGCTGTATGGATCTTTTTGTCCACCTGTTTCTTGCACGCGGCTCGATGGCTGCCTCACAACGAGCATAACCATAGAGTTACATAGTAAGCGTTTACTATGTTACTCTATGGCATAGCATTGCGCCGCTGAACTAGCACCGCTTTCTGGTAGTACGGAATGAAAATGAAATGCATATCTGAATTTAGCAGTAATCATGAGACTTGGGGTTTCCAGAGGTGAGTTTAAAAAAAGCTTTCTTACTAATCAAGAGTCGCTACGCAAGGACGCGTTAAAGGTGAGAACTACGCGATGAAATAAATAGGAAACACTGTAAATATTTTCAGTTCGAGATACGGCAGTGAAAGCACAAAATTTTCAGCAATAAGAAGTCAACAACTCCGTCATATTGTTTGCACTCTGGGAATAAAGAAGGCACTTTTTATTGGTATTGCTACTGTTCACAATTCAATTTTTCTCTACCGATGACAATGTGTGGTGCATTTGCTACAAAAAGGCGTAAACACAATGTATGCTTTTATCCAGGTGCTCCTATCTCGATTGTTGTGGTTGAGATGAAAAATGAGGAAAAATCATACTGTTAAAGGAGATGTGGCGCACGTATGTCACGCCTGCACAAATCTATTTCTGAGTGCATGAATCTGAAAGGAGCAATCCCTAGGGTTCTCTCCCTAATTTGGCATAATATATGTATGCGAACATTGTTTACGACAGTGAGAGGGAACATTTTTCGTAATGAGCAACTTCGGTCTAAGTGCAGGGAAATTCATTGACGAGTCTATATGCATAGGTTTGTGCTTGTTCACTACATTGCGAGGGCAATTAATATGCAAGTGAAGACGAGTTGCAGGTACCTCGCCTTAACTTTAAACAATCTTTGTTTACAAAAAGCCACAACAACAAAAAAACGCTATTGGAACCTAACGTAACTATAATACCTTCGTTGCTGCTCTCAAGGAGTGAATGCACTTGTAAAGCAAACAAAGCACGCGCCACCCTTCCTAAAGATGCTTTTATTTGTAACATGTTAATGCATGTGCAACGAAATTATGCATTTGTTTCTTTTCCGCCTTTTTATATAAGGCAGCCATGTACAATAAGTGTCCGCTTTTCACTCTCTGCCAACGTCGCTTTAGTTAATTAACATGGCTTTCTTGTGGCAAGTGCCAAATACTTTATTAATGATGGATGGAACAAACGCAACAAACAAAACAGAGCATTCAAACAACATACTTGTGAAAACGCTGATGAACTTTGGCAGGAGCGCTCTACAACAACAAGAACAATAACGTGACGCAAGCACTCAACATCGCGACCGTTCCGGGTGCATCTTGTTTGCTTCGCAATCTCATCGCTGCACAGCGGAAGCTGCGTCGCCGCGAGAAGAAGGCCGTCCTCACCAGGGCAAACTTAATCGGGAAAAATAACAGCGCCATCGGCACCAACAAGTAACAGCTCAGTTGGGAAGCAAGCGAAGCGAAAAACACAGGAGTGTCAACACGCCCGGGAAAACAGCGTGGAAGGTTCTTTCAGTTTTGTTTGGCTTGTATTCCAGTGAAGTGGAAGTGCCCCGCATTCAGAGGCCAAACTTCTGAAGCGAAAGAGGGTGACGATTCTTCTAGAGAAAGCCGAAACCAACATCAAACATTAGCGCCCAAACACATCTAAAATGGAAATTCATTGCCCGCCTTTATTTGTATTCATGCAAAGAGCTTTTGCGAACGTAAAGCAACAAGCTATCCTTTAAGCGGAAACTAATAGACTGGCAGTTTATTATTTGAAATGCTGAAGTAGAAGTATAGTTTACAACAGACACAAGGTAATCGAAAATGCTACTACATTATATTGCGTCAAGCCTGGAATGCGTATGTCAGAATTTTCAGAAATTGACTTGTCGTAGCGATAATGTTATCGTGGCTATTACAGCCTTATTGACAAAGCTATAATTCTTTAGTTTTCATGAAATATTTTTCAATGCTCGGTTTACTTATTCCCTCCAGTCTCTGTTTGCAGTAAGTAGCAAAAAAAAAGCTCTAACCCAGCTATCGCTTCTCAGTCGTTGAAAAGGAAAAAGAAAAAAATTGGGAAGAAAGGAAAAAAAAGGGACGGGTATGCTATAGAACATTCCTTCTTTCGTTGGCATCCATAAATATTCGGTATAAAGGAAAAGAAAAGAAAGAAAGATTTGAAATCTTTATACGCACCTGCAAGGAGGTTAGTGCGTAGATTTCGTTTATATGAAAAAACAAAGCCAGGGCGAACAAAAAAAGCACGTTTTGTACCGCAAGAACGCGTTAAAAGAACTCGATTGCAAGATTGTCGTGGCAGTTAGAGGTGTTGCTTCACCACTCATGATCCTTGAAAAAGTGTTGTGAAGTTGCCACTCCAGAATGGGAATTATTCCGGAATGATTACGCGCTGCTTGCGCTGTTACGCCCAGCGCGAGCAGGACCGAAAGGAAGGAGAAAACAGTGCCAAAAGGAAGGAAAAATATAAACATATAGTCCGAAATATAAAACAGAACAGTGCGTTTCAGAAGATGGCGAATAAAAGATAAAAAATGAAAATAATTGCAACAATGCAAAAATGTTATATGCATCGCTTTCTCTGGGGTACGAGCTGGCTACATGTGAATTTAATTGCACGCAGAAAGAAACATTCGCAACATATTCACCCTTAATTACTCTGTCAGTATTTGCGTCTGCATTGGTATGATTGTCAATGCGATCATGCTCAAAATTACCCGTTCACACCATCAACAGCAGACCAAAGAAGTGTACATACTCCAAGTTGCCCAATATTTACTAGAACTAACGGACAATATCACCGTAGAAAGCATGGGGATGTAATAAAAAGCAATTGTAACGTAAATGTGAAGAAAGAAACGTGAAACAAAAGATAACTTACTACGGGAAGGGACCGAACAAGCGACCTTTGAATAGCGCGTCCAATGCCTTACGACTGAACTAAGGTGGCGGTAATACACCCGTTCACATTATAATGCGTACATGCGCACTTAAACGTCGGAGCGCCAGTCAGCGCCGCGTGTTGCTATTACGGCGTCAAATATATAGGGTGATGCACTGAGGTGCCCGTTTCTGCGTTGAGCTGCATCATCATTGGCTTCCATGTTGTCGGCGTAACTTATAGAAGTCATGAAATACAGAGTCCGTAGATATCACGAGCCTTAGGCTGTAAACTTTTATCCCTTTGTGTAGCTTATAAAACATTAAAATCCGAGTCATTCCTCTCATTTTTTTCCACCGCACATGCTTTTTTTTGTCCATGCATTTTCAATTGTATCACTTTCAATCTTTCTTTTTACCTTATTGCAGAGTATTGAACCAAAAGCTTCAATTACTGTCAGAGCCATTTCTTTTTTCTGATTTATATCGCTTTCAATGAACTAAGCAAAAAAGTTGTTAAGTTTGTTTCACCTCAAGAACACAATATAAGCAGCGGTGCATCCTTTACAGGTGCAATGTCGCGTTTCTGCACGGCGACGTCGGCGCTTTCTAATGCGATAGCGTTGAAATGCACGTGCCGCGGAAAATGCCATGCCGGTGTCGATGTCGTCATCCACGTCGGCGAAATTGTCTTTGCACGGAAAAATTCTGACCGATGCAATTATTAAAATTAACAGCGTGGGTAGCGACTCACACGGCATCTCAAGTTCCGGCGTAGATGGTATTGCAAGGGGGGGGGGGGGGGCGGGGGTTCGGCGCTGATGGTCGTGATGGTTATGACAATGCTGATGATAAAACAGCCACGCTCGATGGCTTTTGTCTTGAAGTAGTGTTAGGCGAATTCATAGATAACCTTGTGAGTAATTAGCAAAAGCTCCAATATGATAAGGTTTCATTGACGTCTACAAAGAGTAAGTTTACAGCTAGAGCTTGTCTTTAGCGCTCAGATTTTAGGCGTCTGCTATTGCGTTAAGCGCCGTCGCTGCTGGCGTTGTCGTCCATGCTGGAGTAACCGATACAGCGAACGAAGATTATATCAATAACGCGAGCATCAGCCTCTGACCTCGCTTTCTTGCTCCGTCATGCGTACTGGCCCCTCGGTCGGATATCCTGCGGGTGCAGGGCTGCACGTGCACCGCGGCTAGTTTCGCTTGTGATTATGGGGCTGACGGATTTCCTCCAAGAGTATTATAGTAAACGTAGTTTCACTTGCTCCGCAACGACTGCAGTGCACAGAATGGTGTGCGTAGCACTCAAGTGCTGGCAGGGACACTTGTGGCAATGTAACGAATGTTACATTGCTACAAGTGCGGATAGCCAAAATTTTAAACACATTTGGCGTTGCCTCAACATGAAGTCGGGTTGAGAATTCGCATTAACGAGTGTGGTAATCGTCAGCATTTTCTTTTCAAACACGTGGAAGTGATCTCTCGCTCCATTACAGACACACTTAGGAATTATCCCGACACGACGGAATAGTGGAGAACACTACCTCTCGGTTTTTGTCGAGCGGCCATGGTAAGGACAGCTAGCAGCATTCTCATAGTAGGCTAAGTATTACTCTGAATATTTACCCTTCATTATGAACAAGACATTTCACGGTAGAGTGCATAGTGCAAGAAAAGGTCACCCGTTTCTTTTTAAACACGGACCGATAAATGTTTCGCAATTGTTGTCAATTGCTACGTCGAACAATCAGGAACACTTACGCAAAGCTATCTCGTAGAAGATAGTTTGGTGCTCGAAAGCATTCTCACTTCTCCTGCACGCGCGAGTATTCTCTTTGCAGAAGCACCGGAAGCCAACTGCGGCATTCCCGACTGGCAGAGAAAGAAAGAGAGAGGAAGACAAGGAATATTACGGAGATGTTTACCGCAGCAAGTAATAGCTTTTTCCTATGGAGCCGGAAATGTTGTAGGCCCGTGCACTCAGATTTGGGTGCACGTTAAAAAACCCCAGGTGGTCGAAATTTCCGGAGCCCTCTGCTACGGCGTCTCTCATAATCATATGGTGGTTTTGGGACGTTAAAACCCAGAAATCAATCATCAAGTAAAAGCTTTGCTACCATGTTGTTTGGATGGGGAACGGAAACGTAAAATATTGAACGCTAGAAATCTGCGCAAGCAAGCCGGCAAATATTATCTTAGTACAGAACAGCTACTGGGAGGAGGCGGTTACGAATTTTCCTATAAAAACTTGAGGAGAAAGAGGGGCAAAAGAATGAAATGGCAAGGGTGTTAATCAGACACGCTCCCAGTTTGCTACCCTGCATTGGAGAAATAAACAAAGGTGCGAAAAGAGAGATCGGCAAACTCACGCCCACGTTTGGGAAAGCATGTACTTTCTGTGAGTAGAGCTACTAGTTAAGTATCTCTTTTTTTCGATCACAATGGAACACCAATTGCATTCACCATAATTCTCATTCATCATAACTACTCTCAGGAGGTCAAACGTAGGTAGGAGTGTTTGCTTGGTAATCGTACCCATTAAAAGCAAACTTTTTATTATTATTTTTCTTAAAACAGGTGACCCGACAGTAGCTGCGTTTCTTATAGGCGTGAACACCGTGTTGTCATTCTATTGTGTCATTTTCATCTAGACTTCACTATATCTCTCGCGCGGAAAAATGAACAAACTTTGTTGTCTCTGAAGAAAGCGATACTGCCCCGCCGTGGTGGTCTAGTGGCTAGGGTACTCGGTTGCTGACCCGCAGGCAGCGGGATCGAATCCCGGCGGCAGTGGCTGCATTTCCGATGGAGGCGGAAATGATGTAGGCCCGAGTGCTCAGATTTGGGTGCACGTTAAGGAACCCCAGGTGGTTGAAATTTCTGGAGCCCTCCATCATGGGGTCTCTCATAATCATATGGTGATTTTGGGACGTTAAACCCCACAAATCAATCAATCAATCAACAAAGTGATACAGGCTTGAACGTTTCGCACAATTTCCCTACGTACTTTGAGAATGCGGGAAGTTAGAAAATGTTTATATGCAAACGTTGTTAGGACCGACCATCCGAATTGCGAAGCAAGTCTGGTTTTCTTCTTTTTTTGCAACAATATCCACGGCACGTCTCAGGCATTATTGCGGGGAGCACAGTGGTTCATAGAATTATTCCGTAGTCTTGCGGCTAACTTCATCGGCTATTAAGATATTCCATTCCGTAATAGAATGTGGGGAAAAAAAAGGGTGTTCAAACAGATCAGTTCTGCGGTTGTATCGCCGTACTTTAAATTTGTGGTTATAACGAGAGGATGGATACTGTGCTGGTTTGAAATACTCTGATGAATTAAAGCCCGTTTTCATTTTAAAGATAAGATAGAATAGTTTCAGTTTTAGATTGCGTGTTCAATGTTGCAAGCATTGCCAAATAAGGTCTCTCCTTATACATCGGGAGGAGTCACTACGGTGATACTTATCCAGACGAATCTTGTTGCGATTGACTGACTTCGCTCAAATGCGTGAATATGTACTTTGTCAAACTGATCCCACACATGAAAGGCTTATTTGAGTATTGGTCAAACGTAGGCATAATAATCGGCCTGTTTCACCTCTTTAGTTACATGTTTAGGATTTCTTTGTAAAAAGCGAAGGGCACTTCCGGCTGTGCTGAGAACGCTGCAGATGCGTTCTGGCTATTTCCCATACTCCGAAAATGGGACACCCAAGTGCTTGTATTTGTCTTCTTTACTCATCACTTGATTGTTTAGCATGTATGATTTATAAACCTATTGAAGCTCTTAGAAAAAGGGGCGTGAAGACAGTTATTAGTGTTTAGTACCATGTAAATATTTCTACACCATACCTCCATGTGAATAAAGTCATGCTGAAGTCATCCTGAAGCTTAAGTATACAAAACACCGTATTCTGCCAACATTTGATGGTGTATTTCACATTCTGTGCAGTTTCTACATTAAAACTTGCTTGTCGAAAACAGAAAAAAATTAATCGCGTTTGACATGATCTTATAACTTTTTTACCATTTGGGGTCATCAGAGTAGCTCAACCACATCAGTGGCACGTAGAACACGACATATTGTGATTGAGTCATCACGCGATCTTGGTGACAAAACACATCCTGCGGATAGCGGATGCTGCAATGAGATGCTCTGCTAAATCTCTCAATTCATTTCACTTTATTTTCAATTCCAACATGATAGAACGAAAAACTGTTTGGACCCATAGCCAAAGGCTGGAATAGGGTCCAATGATGCGAAACAAGACGACACAGTATCCAAATGATAGCACAAGGCAACAATAGCACATGTATAAAAACAATAGAACAAGGCATTGAATCAGGATACAAGATGCTAAACATTGCGGATATAGTAAAGAAGGTTAGGCATTGTACAGACATATATTGTCAGATACTCGAACTTGGGTAAGATAACAGAAACATCTTGCACTCGTATACGCCAAAGACAGTTTCGAAACGGTGCGCGAGCTTTCTTCGGGGCCATATTTTCATACATAGGCTCATGCTCACTCTCTTTGGCGCTCTCGGTGCCTGCTGTATGACGTGGATGCCAATGTGAAGACTTGCGCTAACGTAACATGTTCTCCGTGCCGTCCCACCAAGCTTATAGCTTTGAGTTCACCACTGGCTCCACTGCTCTCAACGAATTTGTGAAATATTTACGACAAATATTTAGTGAGGCAGTTAACTACGATGCAGAGGTTATTCGGTCATTAAACAAAGAAGTGGGTCGTCTGCGGGCGTGCTTATCGCGTGAGCAAACAAGGGGGGGGGGGGGGGGGCGCCTATGATCGTTACGCTATTAGGGCAACGATCAGCGCGCGGCTCTTGCTCCCACAGCAGGCGGGAGCTTCTATAGGCTGCGCTTTTAATAGAACAATATGATGCCAATAGTGCACCTGGAGCAGTCGTCCACATATCGATGCCCTCTGCTCAAAAGAAAGGGCGATCAGTGGCTACACACGACGTATAGTGCTTAGTACCAGCATGCGCTGCACCCTGAAGGCGCTTCTCATCAATGTCGTCACTGCGCACGAGCCTTCTTGTGGTCATTAACTGTGGCCGGGCCGCAGGAAACTTGGTTACTACCTGGGAAGTGCATGTGTACTACAATTGTTAATGCTCCTAAAAACTCTAACCTTGCTTAGTTAAACATTCGAATATGTTGCTATCGCATTGATTGCTTTCCCTTTTGGTGAAACTGTGACTTCTTCTCGCTGCATTGGCAAAAACGTAATGTCGCTGTTGGAGCATGACCTTCCCTTCGCTGCACTCCCTCCCCTACCCCTATGGTAACTTCTCATGTGCACTACTACATGCACCATTCATGTCACTCATACCGCTAAGCGCAAACACCACAACGGCTGCGATCAGAATACCCGCTGCCTGGCTGACCCACGTCCGATGAGCAGGTAGCGGTTCGCGAGCCACATTAATCACTCGGTACTTGTGTTGAAGCAGGCAGGAGGACGTAAAAAAAAAAAACTTTTGAATATTGTGAGGAACCGGTTCCTCACAATATATATAGCGCATCACAGAGAGTCGTAATTGCATGAAATGTTAGCTGAGCGAACGCAATCAGGAAATTAAACAAACACGGAGGACAAAGATATTACAACGAGCGTAGGAGAAAACGTTGTACGCCAGCTATATAATAAAACAGCGCAGTGTGAGCCGAGCTTGCTCGAGAACCAGCGGAAGTGATTGGCAGAGCCATCACACACTATTGTTACACGTAATGACAGCAGTGGCGACCCCATAGTGGAGACCAAGTACCACTGATAACCATTCGGTACGATCGCCTGCATGCCGTGCCATCGCACACCGAGAGACGGCACTGCACGATACTTGGGTGTTAGGTGCAGCATGGCAGCGCGCGGGAAACATACGCGTTAGCGCAGGTTATATACTACGCGGTGCGATTAACAAGCACGGCCTCGAAAATCGCCGGAGCGCGGGATATGAAGCGAGCCCGGTGTAATATGGCTGTATATGTATGCGCCATAGCCTCGGAACCCGGGGCGCGCCCGTCTCATCCCAGGGTTTGTCCGGTGCTCAGTGGGAGGCGGTATATGCGAGTGCTTTTCCACCCCCGTTCCGCATGTTCTTTTTTTGTTTTTTTAAAGGCACACGCGAGGTCAGCCGTGGTGTATGCGCGGATGATTCGCGGAAGGCTTCTGACTGGAAGGACCTGGGCACCCTGATTGCGGAGGCGCAGCATGAAACTTGTACGCCCGACCTTGTGATTTTAAATGATGTTCCCGTCGTGGTGAGCTTTTCTAGAGAATGAAGAACGAGATGGGAGGGTGAGTTGCACAAAAGTCATTAAAGTGTCGTCTCTGTTTATTCTCTGCAGTGTAGGTCGTTGACGTAGAGGTTCAGTGCCCAGACGTTTTAATCTGCATCGTGTGTGCGGCGTACGAGCGGCCGTCAGCCTAAATGATTGCCCGGAGAATTCTAACCCCGAGATTGTTTTTGTCCTCGCGGGAAAAAGAAAGGTAACAAGTGACTGTATACTGCTGAGAAGCTCGTTGGCCCCCGAATAGCTGACGTGTGTAAATACGAACCCGGGAGTTCCTTTATATCCTTTTAAATGATAGTGATGTTACTTTAGCTCCTTCTCATGTCTACTTTGTTGAGCAGGTTGAAACTTTCTATACACATCAATGCGTGCACTAAGCACGCATTTGAGGAGTATTCGCGACGTATTATTACATTTTTTTTTGCGTTCGTATAGTTCGCATGTTTTAGACACGCCATGTGCACATGAGAAGGCACGAAAAAGATATCGGGGCAGAGCATCATTGCTGCAGAGTACAGCGAAATTCATGTTGCTGCTCTAACGACCGATTGTCTACATGAACTTACTTTAGCCGCCACTATCCAACACTTTCCGTCGTATAGCAGGCAGCGGTCATCAACTCGACAGTTTATACCAACGACGCTCCTCGTTGGACTTTGACGAAAAGTGCTAGTAGATTACCGTACATGTAAATGTGATAAAGCCAGAACAGCGGTCATCACTCTTTTCAAATTGTTGGGGAAATTAAGAGAAACAAAGAGAGATGGAGTAGCCTTCTATAAATACACACCAGTGTCTATGAAAAATAAGCTAAAGAAAATGCTACACTGCACCTACGCGTGGTTTTTGTTGCTTCAAGCCTTCCTTTTTTTTCGGAAGCAGAATAGCTGTCTTCAAGGGCTCATAAAAAAGTGTGACAAAACTAATATAAGACTTAAGATAGCCCTGTGAAGCCATGTGTATTAATATTCCTATTAGCTAAAGAGTGCTGCTAATATCACGTCATTATTATAGGGCTACCTGTGATGTATTTTTATTTAGGTATATGAATAAATAAATGAATGGTGACTAGAGCTTGGGGACTGTTATCTTTTTCACTTTGCTACTGGAACACCAAAAACATCACAACAAATTATCCTTATATGCATATTCAGTCTTACGTTTGTTAAGTTCAAAAGTTCTCATTTCAACAGAACACAAACACAATCGCAGTGCTCACTTTGATGTAGTCCGCTCAATATCTGTTGCTGGTTGCGGCAAACAGTGCAAAAAAAAAAAACGAAGACATAGTAAAATAAAGACGTTCCTTTACTCAATCTTTATTTTTTGCGCTGTTTACTTCGACCAGCTCTGAATTGTTACCAACTTGCCAGTTTTCAATAATACAATATTTATCACAAAGTCGACCTAAGAGGATTAACCTAATAAAGTTACTTGGTTCGTAATACGTCAAATGTGTTGCTTACATAAAAAAGTGTTCCTTTAGAAAATGTTTGCCCTTTTTAACCTCTTGCTTCGTAATTTTGCCGTTGCAGGCTGCGCCTGAAGTGTTCGGCTACAAAAGAACTGAGGATTAGTGCAACGTAAGTCATGCTCGTTGGTTTATTAAGCATGGAGCGTACACGGGAAAAATCTGATAGTTTATTCGCAGAGAAACGGAGACTGCACAGTTGCAAAACGATTGGATACAGCTTGTGTGCTTAAGTTGCGAAACCAATAAGTACACTGTGAGCAGCTATTAAAAAAAAAAACACTGGCAGAGGCAATTTTTAACTCACTGCACTTAACTGCAACTTGCAGATCAATACAGCGAGTGCTAGAAGCAAGAGATGTAAGCTTCTTATCTCTGTAATGTTGCAGGAGGTAACCTGTTCAATTGAATCTACGTTGTGAGTACGTACGAGGAAGGCCGTGCAGTAAATACTTTACAATAGGATAGACACACTCACACAAAAAGGCTTTATCTAGCGGTCCCATGCCACCAATTGCCCACCGAGGGAGTGCCCTTCAAAACGACTGTGAACTTCGTTCTGCCGAGCACCAGGCTAAAAGTGTACTTGTACCTATTTATTCAGTAGCTGTCTGGCAGCAGCTTCCCCAGTACAGGGTAGCCAGCCGGTCTGAGAACTGGCTAACCTTCTTGTCCCTTCTCTTTCAATCCTCCTCCTCCTCCTGAGTTATTTCAAAAAGGCTTTGTTAAAAATGTTCTGCCTTTCTTGACCTCCTGCTTCCTAATTTCGGAAGCATAATAGCTGCCTTCAAGGGCCCATCTCAAACGAAACGACAGCTGACTCGGAGGTCGTGGAATCGAATCCCGGTCGTAGTGGCTGCATATTTACAAAGATGAAAATGCCTGAGGCCAGTGTACTTACATTTAGAAGCATGTTGAAAACCCCAGGTGGTCTAAATTTCCGGAACCTTCTTGTACGGCACACCGCATAACCAAATCATGGTTTGTGGACGTTAAACCTTTTTAGTTATTATCCCCGTGATAACGGGGTGCCGTTTACAGTGAAAGAACAAAGCTAACTTCATTATTGCGCTTCGTACGTCAAATGAATGCTTTCCGAATGTTACTACTGTCATACACGCCTACACACGAAATATCCTGCTAGCTATAAATATAGAATGTTCTGCATAATCTAAGAAGTTGCCTGGCAGGAAGAAAAAAAATACTGCATCTTAATCGACAAAAAAGCTACAATTATCATGTTATAAAAAGGGTTCGAGTAAAATGTTTCGCTGACTGTGAGTTTCTCTATTATATACAAGACGTTCATTTACACTTTCACGACTGCCTTAGAAAGCCGGACATCTGCGTTCATTCCTTATCGTAAAGTCTCTGTCACTGTCTCTTAAATCACTGAACCACGCCACACTTACCACTTTCCTGCACTTTTTCATTCGGCACGTGCTGCGCTGTCAGGTCTTTCAAGGGGTAGTCTTCGTCTAGCAAGGGGCAGTCGTTTCGTTCCCCGAAAATATACGCAGGCGTCCCAGTCACCGAGCCTTTTCCGTGGGAATGGGCGAGTGTTGGTTAGAGACTCGACGATGCTTCAGGAGAACGGGAAGATCTTAACATCTTCGAATGGAAGGGGAAGAGCGACAACATAATTTGCGAACATCCACCGTCCTTGTGCAACAGCAAGTTAGAAACTGCTGCGACTAAATTTAAGGACGAAATTGTATCTTATGAACGAGTACTGTATGTGAGTTTTCTTTCTAGATTTTACCTACCTAAAGTCAACGCTCACGTTAGAACCGAACGCCTAAATGCTACTGTGCAATCGAGCAGGAATACGATACACAAAACACAGCTGAGAACTCTGGGGTCGTAAAGCATGCGTATTATGACAGAGCTGTTATCTTTGTTACATCGAACGACACAAGCCAAGTACATGCGCAGCCAGGAAACCTGCTTGACCAGAGTGTTTGCCATTTCTGTATACGAACAGGTGGCAGTATTTTCTATCTAAAAGCCGTGGTTACGTCTGATTCGATTCGGATTACCACATCACCGTGTACTTCTACGCACTTCATTCGTCTACGCTAAGGCCACTTTCCTAAGTAAGGGTCGAGTATCGGTTCTGAAGCGAGAAACTGAGTTACTGTACTTTCCCTTTCAGCCCACTGATTGGCTTCCTGCGTATCAGTTTCTGTCGTTGCTTCTATAAGCCTAGGCAAATTCGTTACCTTACCATACTATACTATGCCTTGCCAAGCATTTCCCCATCCTGCACGATGCCTACACGTGAACTCAGTATGAAATCTATTTAGTTCTGACTTCTGCCATTAGGACTCCTCCATGTCCCCTTACAGTTCACTCGCTTTTTGTAAAAGGTATTTAAAATCCGTAAATATTGCGTTCTGTGAATTGAGTTCTGCGAACTCCCCTCCGGATTCTAGTATCGATGCCATAATCCCCCACTGCCTGGTCTCCAGCCTGTTTCTCCCCTACCTTGGCGTTGAAGGCACCCATCGGTATAATATAACGTTTTTTTTTTTACCTCATTACCTCATTCATTGCCGATTCCACGTCACCATATAGAAGCTTCAAGTAATACGTCATCATGGCTGCATGTAGGAGCGTAGGCCTCTACCACATTCATTGTGTATCTCTTACTAAGTTTAATTATGATACTTGCCACTATTTATTATTGCTAAAGTATTCTTCTATGTTACCAGATATATTTCTGTGAATAAGGACGTCATAGCCGAAATCAAGAAGAAGAAATGTTCATGGGCCGGGCACGTTGTACGAAGGCAAGATGAACGTTGGTCATTAAAATCACAGACTGAATTTCAAGAAAAGAGATGCAGTTGAAGAGAAGACAGAACGTGAGGCGGGCAGATGAAATTAGAAAGTTCGTGGGTATAAAGCAGCAGCAGCAAGCACAGGACCGAGTTGACTGGCGGAACATCGGAGAGGCCTTTCTCCTGAAGTGGGCGTTGTCAGGCTGATGATGATTATGCTCGTCATGATGATGGTGACAAACTCCATCACTCTGTGCCACACGTGCCAGCATAGGTGCACTAGGATCACCAGGAATTAATTCTATACACCTGCGCCAATATGATAATGTAGGCGGGTGAGCTAGTAATGAAAAGTAACATTTATTTGAATGTATTGGTGCCATTGTTAAGGGTACGAGCGTGAGTTCCAGACTACGTATTACTATGCAAACGCTAAATTGGTTATGAGGGAATTCGACCAATTGTAGTTATTCTTTCAGGTTAACCACCTTAAAATACAACTGCGTGTTGCTTTGTATAGGAATAAAAGATAGCATAAAACTGATTCTGCTTTCACGCATGGTAATGTACGTACGCAAGCTTTGTAGTATGGCAACACTGAATGTTCCGAGTTATTCGTACTATAGGTTTCGCACTATGTCGTTACGAAGTTTCTTGCCTTCCATTATTCTTTCCTTCTATGTTTCTCCTTCTTGAAAGTACAGGCAGCCGTTGCACCTCTTCTAGTGGCAGTTGCCAGCCTCTTCCCTCCGTATATTGATGTGTTCGTGTGTTCTGTGTAAATTCTAATAATAATAATAATAATAATAATAATAATAATAATAATAATAATAATAATAATAATAATAATAATAATAATAATAATAATAATAATAATAATAATAATAATAATAATAAACCTTTTACAATGTCATATGCTTGCGCTCATGTGGAGATAATCATATGGTTAACGTCCTGATGACCAAACCAATTATTCATAATATTAGTATTAACATGACTCAAAATATCTGAACATACCATTGAACGTGTTATGCTATTTCTGTACAATGCATTTCAGCTTCGTGGACGGTGCAAGTACGCTGCGCAGCTGCTAAGAGAATGCTGCCGAAATAACGCGTAATATAGCTTCTTGAAAGCCCTCAAGTACTTCATAGCGCTGCGCTAAGCGCACCACGCATCGGAGCATGGCACACAGCGCAATCAGCCCTTTCATTATAAGCTTCTAGTGATGACCACTACTTCGGTTAAACGCACTCTATTGTCCAGAGAATGAGAATTCTCGTCGCGCGCACAGTTGGTGTTACCCGCAAAGTTTAAGCGAGCCGCGACATCACATCCGCGAAAACTCCGCATTAAACCATAACGTGTTGCCCAAACTTGGAAGGGGGGTTGAGGGGCGCTGAAGGTATTGGTGTCTTGTGGTGACTTTCCACAAATCCACATTTACCTTATGTCTCCTTACATGCTGCGTGATGCTATATCGCATGTTTAGCGATGCGGCCACCTGTCCCCACCAGTGAAGCAGGCCGCTTCAGTTGAGTCATTGCTAGCCCAAATAGAGAAGTCTTTTTCCTCGCTTTCATCCCTTCCGGTCCACTAAGAGGCAGGCATATATAGCGTGCCCGGTACGCCGTTCCATCGAAACAGCTCAGGACGGACGGCGCGGCAAACGAGTGGAGCGTGAAAGACGAAGAAGGCGTTAGGCCGATGCCTTAGGCCGAAGAAGATTCGTGGCCTCCTCTTCTGAGCTTTAGATCGTCAGCACGGTGCTTAGTAAGCCTCACGACTCCTCGAAGTTTCGCCCCTTCAGTGAAGATGCTTCGTGCGTGCCACGAGAATTTGCGCCGTAGGCAGGGAATGCAGACGGAAGAAGCTCCCTCCCCCCCTCGTGAAACGCTGTTCGGATATCCATGCATGACAAGCTGAGCCTACCCCGTCTTGATGTTTTTACTTTTCCCAGCGTTTCTGGGCAGTATTACACTAGCTTATATCACTGTTTTTTTTTTGTTGCCACACTCGTAGTCTGTGCTATAAGCTGTAGAAGTAAGCATCAAGGGTATAACCTCTAAGCTGTCTTTCATCACAGCCCTGCCTTGCTTGGAGTAGCGGCTTCGGTGTGTGGTAAATCAATGTGATTTAATTTCAAAAAGTATAAGAACGCTTATGTACTTCACTTTGGGTACGCCTTCAGAAAACTAAGAGAGAGAAAGAGAGATAAAACTTTATTTTAAGAAATCAGTCAATCGCGTGATGGATTGCTCATCACCCGTAGCCGTCAGCCGGAATCCCTTTAGACACGGCAGCAACAATGGCTTGACTATGATGTCTTGCTGGACGGTGGAGTCTGCGCTGCATAGCAGGGCCTTTCACGACTCTACAGCGTATGAATCATTGTTCTGGTTCTGACATGTCCACACCAGGCAGACGGAATTTGCGATCCCATCACGAAATTTGAACTGATACCGGAAAACTTCTCGGCGCCACCTAATGTACAGTACTGTGTTTGGAAGAAAAACTTCCGTCAATTAAGGATCAAAATTAATCACACGTTGATAATCAAACTGAATCTTTTTTAGCATTCTTTATTTACTGCATAACTAACACTTATCTTACACCAGCATGCAGGACACATAATTACAAAGCCAAAAGCCGCACAACGCACCAGGAGCAAAGACTCGTAAAGGAAATGATACCCTACGGTACAGGCATATATCACACCAAACTGGAACTTCATTTGCGTGGTCATTTGTGTTCGCGATAACGTTCACGAAGTTGTAATATTGCGCCATCGTTTTCGCTATCCCTGCTACATAAAAAAAACTGTATTTGACATCGTCGCAACGTCGTATATTCTGTATCATTGGCTGATATTTCAATAACAACAAAAATAAAGGGCAGCTCTCACAAATGAACTTTCACTGTACCACTTGGCGATGTTGCCACTTTTCTGAACTGCTTCGGGCACGAATAGGTGAACAAATTTAGGACATACACAATATTTCAAAATGCAAACCACATTTGGTCGCCCCTAACCTGCGGCGTTCGCTTACTCAGTTTCCCCTCTCGTATAACAAAGCAAGCGCATAAGTTTAAAACGAAGTGAACCAGAGCTCTTAGTGCCGGAACGGAAGTAACAGCAGCTTTTATTTCCTTCTCGGGGACAGTCATATTTTACGTTGTTCGATGTATCTGGTCCTGCCCTGGTGGGAGATATAAAAACAGCCACCGTGATGGAGTAATTGTGCGAGTTCTAGGTCAGGTCATTATAACGTCCTGTTGTCTTTTTGTTTAGTTCCATTTTCGTTCCCTCGACTTTTGCGGGCAGTTTGGTCGTTCGCAAATCGATTATCACATGTTAGCTTACTTCGTGTTTTCCGGGTTCCTTTTCTTTCTTGGTCTGAAGCTAACAGCCTTTCTTCTTGCTATAAGAGATCTGTTTGTGCGTTTTATTAGTTCAAACACGAATGATTTCACTGCGCATTCAACCCTGGTTTAAGTGGAGGTCTCCCGTTTCGTTCTTTTTTTTTTGCGTGTTGAAACATTCGACGAAGATTAGAAGAAACTGTCGCTTGTGAGTTCGTTTTGCCCTTTGCTGTCTGCCTTTGCTAGCATTACGTCCAGCGTAAGAGAAGCTGTGATTGACTAATATGGGCAATTCTAGAACTCGGAGTTTTCTTCGAAAAAGCAAACCTTCGCCCTTGACCGCTTGAACTTTGTAAGTGGTTTACCGCAAAAGCGTGTGGCTTGCGCTTTTTCATCATTGAGATGCAGGCGACACGGGTGAACGGTTCCCTGCACACCGTTACGCATACCTTCAAAAGGTATCGCTCAATGCGAATGGTGCAGTGACAGAGAAGGAGAACAATAAAGAAAAGAGTTGCGGTGCTAGAGTAAAGCAGTGAATATGATAGGAACAAATTGAAGTGTTTTACGAAGTAAGGCTAGCAATTATAGCTTTTGCGGATTCGATCTCACGTAACTCAGGCGAAACGCTGGTTCAAAGGAATACGGCCACTGCAGGGACCGAAGTGTTTTTAACGCGATAGCAATAAAGAGCTCGTTTCGCAGAAATTATGGCATAGGTGTCGGCGTCCTTGGTTGTGAGTGAACGAAATAACGAGAACGATGCAACAGAATAACAGTTGATAAAAAAGAACCATTGGACATTGATCCAGGGTTCTTTCCAAGTGGGGATTGAACCCGGGTCGTTTGCATGGCCAGTGCATGTTTTACCACACAGCCTCACCTCTTCTCATAAAAACAGTAAAAAGAACTTCTGCTTGAAAATGCAGTGGAAACAGCTTTCATGCATAACAAACACACGCGCCCTGTATACATTCCTCACAATGCAACATAAAATATTGTGGTTGCAATGCGTGGTAAAAGCGTTCATTGCCAACGCAGGTGTGGCGATGTTGTCGCATGGACGCTCCGTGCGACAGAAATGTCTTACTGTTTTCGTAGCTGCTTCAGCCGCATTCGTCCCCATTGCTTGCACTCACGCGTGGAGCGTACAACTCGTTTGGCGGCGTTGTCAAGTTAGGCCTTATACGAAGCATGACGGCAACGACAACGCAAGTACCTACTGAGAGTCGTTATATAATTGCTAGTGGAATAAAACAAAACTACCTTCATTCGTTGCTCGAAACTAGTTGTAGCAATTCGAAAAGAATCGGCAAGCCTAGTATTGGTAACTTCGGCTCAGTTTGCAGGCAGTTGTGGCGGAGACTTACGACTCCCTTTATGAAAACCGCATCAACTGTGCGTTTTAGCTCGCTTAAGCTCACATTTTTGCGCAATTTCGTGCTGTCAACTAAAACTTCTGTAGTGCTGCTGTAGCACATCAGCTAAAGGAATTGGTCGGTACCTTGTTCGTTCCTTCTTCCAAAGACATATTTTAAGCAGAGATACAGCACTATCTTCTGCAAAATTAGGAGACGTGGTGAGCAGTAAGCCTTGTTTAAGCAGGCCTTGTTTAAGCAGGCACCACTCGTGACTCGAATATACTTGACTTGTTATTAACAACGGCACCAAATACTATATCAAATATAACATACATGAATGGCTTCAGCAACCACCGGTTAATTCAAATGATTCTTGACGTCCCATTTC
Source organism: Rhipicephalus microplus (assembly GCF_043290135.1). Classification (NCBI taxonomy): domain Eukaryota; kingdom Metazoa; phylum Arthropoda; class Arachnida; order Ixodida; family Ixodidae; genus Rhipicephalus; species Rhipicephalus microplus. The sequence goes on from NC_134700.1 coordinate 176,571,700, forward strand.
ATCTCGATGGAGCTAAAACAAAAACAATTCGCGATTATAATAGAGGTAATTACATTGTTATAAATGATGAATTATGCACGTTCTTTGAGAGCGTACTTTTACCATACTTTCATAATTGATCCGTAGAAGACAACTGGAGGCCCGTGTGCTCAGATTTGGGCGCACGTTAAAAGAACCCCAGGTGGTCGAAATTTCCGGAGCCCTTCACTACGGCGTCTCTCATAATCATATGGTGGTTTTGGGACGTTAAACCCCACAAATCGATCATTAGAAGACAACTGGACACTCTTCAAAAAGAAATTAGCTTCATTAGTTAGTGAACATATTGCTACAATCAAAATAACAAATGATCAACAAAATTCATGGTTCAATAAATCGCTTAACTGATTAACAAATAAAAAAAGAGATCGTATGCGGCAGCTAAACGCGCGCAAACTGCACCTCTGTGGCAAAAGTATAGAGACTTTTTGAATAGCTACTGCTCCGCGATACGCGCCGCCTGTGATAAGTATTTTTCTCACGATCTACCGTCACTGCTCACCACTAACGCTAAGAAGTTTCGGAAATAAGTGTGCCCAGAACGTCACGATAACAAAATAACGTTGCGGAATGACGACCACATTCCCATTCCAGATCAAGACTGTCCTAACGCTTTCAATACTTTCTTTACATCAGTTTACACCACTGAAGATCATACAAACGTCCCCGATGTAGCCGATCTTGACTATCCCTTTTTGCAGCCCATTGAAATCACTGTTGACGGAATCGCATCTATAATAAATAATCTTAAACTGGCCACGTCAGCGGGCGTTGACGAGATTAACACTAAGATACTAAAAAGTACAGCCTCACCCTCGAGTAAAATATTATGCCCCATTTTTCAGCAATCACTATCAACAGGACAGCTTCCACATGACTGGAATGTTGCAAAGGTCATCCCCGTGTTTAAAAGCGGCAATAAAAACTCACCTCAAAATTACAGACCCCTTCCTCTGACATCCATCTGCTGTAAGATGCTTGAGCATGTAATCGCCTCTCATATTTACAATCACTTAGAGCAGAATGACTTTTTTCTTCCCAAACCAACATGGATTTAGAAAGGCCCTATCATGCGAAACACAGCTTTTCGAATTCACGACTAACCTACATCATCACTTAGATCCAAACTTGCAAATTGACAGTCTCTTTCTGGAATTTTCCAAAGCTTTCGATCGTGTTGCTCACTGCCACTTAATCTCTAAACTATCTTATTTGTAAATAGATGCAGCAACTCTGTTATGGATACGGAACTTTCTTACTAATCGGCAGCAATTCACCATTGTTAATGATTTTTCATCCCCACTTTCACACGTTTGTCCTGGTGTGCCGCAAGGGAGTGTTCTCGGTCCACAGCTTTTTCTTACTTATATTAATGACTTACCAAGTAATTTATCCTCACAAGTGCGCATTTTCGCTGACGACTGTATTGTTTACCAAGCAATAACTAGTACTTGTAATCAAATAACAATCCAAAATGACCTCGACCTCATCAGCAATAGGTATAATAGTTGGCTAATGCCTCTTAATTCAAGTAAATGTAAAGTAATGTCCTCCTCTCGCAAACATTCTAACTCTGAGTTGTTTTACTTTAATAATGGCAATCCCGTAACTAGTGTTGACTCTTAAACATGTAGGTGTAACCTTCACCTCTAACCTTTCTTGGACTACCCACGTCACCAACATCTGCAGTGATGCCTCACGATCATTAGGCTATATACGCCGCAATCTACGTAAGACGCCCACAAATATACGTGCTTTAGCTTACATAACATTTGTTCACCCTCAGCTAGAATTCGCTTCTGCAGTTTGGTCCCCTCAATACAGCTATTTAACTAACATGCTGGAATCGATCCAGAATAGAGCCGCTAGATTCATCTCACAAAACTACGATCATAGCGCAAGCATAACACAAGTAAAAAAAAAACTTATCACTTTCTCTTTTGAGCAGCCGACGTGATCTAAACCTCCTTTCATTATTTCATAAATACGTACATGAAACAAGGCCATTATATATGACATTGCAAACATCTGCATTCACATCGAAGAGACTAAATCATCATCGTTCGTTCACGCGCATATATGGTAAAACATACAAGTTTAACTCATCTGCACTCCCCCGTGTCATCCGCTATGGAACAGCCTTCCAGATGAAATCGTAGCTGAACGCAATCGGGAAAAATTCCGGCACCTTCTACTCACCCATATACATGATTAACTGCTCGTTTTATTCGTATCAAAATCGGCACCTACGCGTTTATTTACTACTAGTATCTCGATTTTTTTTTCTCTTACTTTAAACTTATTTTGTTTGATGGTTTGAATACTAACATGCCATTTAGTTCTGCTGTGTTTTATTCAGTTATGTTTTATTTTGAATAATGGAAAGTCTTTTCACAATCTGTTCTTGTTTTTTTAACTTGTTTTACGTCATTATCTCACGCGTCTATTTATCTGATGTTCATTACTGTTCTATTCTTATTAAAATTATTATTATTACGTTCTCATTGTTATTCCTGTTAGGACTTGTATAATGATTGACAATTAGTTCATGTTACTGTTTGTATAGAAGTTGTATGAATTTGTGTATGTCATTCGTTTATGCTCCCTTTACACAATGCCCTGTTGGGTCTGTAAGGTATTTTGAAATAATAAATAAATAAATAAATGAATGAATACATAAATAAATAAGTATCTTTTTTTGAAAAGATACTGCTTTATACAGCTCTGAATCTGCTGCATGAATATCGGCATATTGTCCAGCAAATGAAGTTATAAGTTAGAACATTTTCCTGTGTAATAACAACGATATTGAAGAAAGGGCATATACGTCGACGGTAAAGTGTCGTGTAACCGCTTTTTACGCAATTGTGATGCTTGAAAATCTTCCCAATATATTTCATATTTAATGCATATTACCACTCGTCAATAAATTCTAACAGTGTAAAGCGAGTGAAATATCAGTTCAAATGTTGCTCAGGTACAGTACCCATAAACAACCATGACTAACAATACAACAGGTAAAAAGTCTGAAATGGGGATGCCGAAGTTCCAAACGACATAATTAGGCACGCAAGCGAGATATTTTTTTCAGACATCAAATAGCTTACGTACTTAACTTTATCACAGTTCACGGGCTTCGTGAGAAACAAGGTTGTAGCCGTAATCACTTTCCAAATTATCAAAAGGGAAATACACAATTGACCTCCATAACATTCTAATGGGATTCTTCTCAACCTGAAAATATTAGAAATAATTTTTACAGCATTCTATGGGGTTTGGTGGCTCACCATCGATATACATTTTGTAAGAATGTCTTAGGCGACATTAAATTTACATGCCTCTTTAGGCCAGTAAAGAACCTGACCTGGAGGTATCACTTGCACTCCTGAGTCACGTGAGGAACGTCAGTAGCCAGTGGAACACTGAACTTAGGGCGTCCCCTTGGAGTTGATGACCCCTTATCCCAAACCCTTGCCAATTAAGTTACTCTCTCTACATATTCTTCAGCTGTGGGCATGTCACCATCAAAGATGTTTGCCGCGATTCGTCATGCGCGTGCCTTTCTGCACGCATTACTTCATGCCGTTTCTCGGCCTTTAACGAAACAACCACCAAATTTTTCCAGTGAATGGCACGCTCTTTAAGACCTACAACGTACTATAGAGTGTCGCAGTTAGGAATTTGGTCGGCTTCTTTGGACTATGACCAAACCAAGATTTTTCAAACACTATCGCTTTCACTCGCATCAACAAATGCAGTGAGGTGCGTTCCTGGACGCCCAGCGAGGGGCAAAATGGCGTCGTGTCTTGCGCTGCGGCAGCGCCATTTCTGTAGGCGACGCATAGGTAATTCCTTCATTTCTCTTCGTGGAGCTTGGCTCTAGCAAAGCCGTCCATAGACATACATTTGATTAAAAAAAGATAAGAGATCGAAGTATTGAGAGTGGTTTTTAGCTACTAATTCTCTAAGGGTGATAGAAAGCAAAACAGAATAATTTGGAAGATACCGCGGCAGTAACTTCGTAGTAAATGTAATAGGATAATTTGCAACACACTGCCCCTTGTTTACACCCTGCACAAAGCACCGCTATTGTACATTAGAAACACAACCACAACAGAAAATTTTTTTGTAGCCCATTAAAGCGCGAGTTCAAATCAATATACCGAACACACCAGACATGTTTACACAGCCGTTTACGTGGGAAACGAAAAGCGCCTAGATTCAAGTAGTGGGTATTCGCAAAAATGTATCAGATTTCTCTTCTCAGCGTCATAAAATATTGGTTCAGTCCGATAGGTTTGCTTTTCAGCCGCGCATTGCCGAAGGCTTTCAGAACGAGCTTCTGAAAAATCTAGTGTTACACGCAAGCTTAAACCGAAAATAGAAGCTTCGTTTCTAAACTAACAATGTAGCGCGACTTCTGAAAAACATGGTGTTCCACGCAAGCTTAGACCGAGAACGGAAGCATTGTTTCGAAAATAATACTGTTACGCGTAAAAATCGTGAGACACAGTACAAGGGAAGGAACAAAGTGGAGCACAAATTTCCAACAAAATTTATTTCGAAAAGCGCCCTTATATATAATCACGAAATGCAAAAAAACAGACAAAACAATTTTGAAACCCACAATTGCCATGCGAGAAAATATACAATCTTAGTAAGGGCAATTATTTATGACAAAGCCCGAGAGAGCGAGTGCTGTTCAGCCTTAATCTACAAATCCTCTCTTCCTGAATAATCTACCTTGTAATTTTATTTCTGTTTGTAACAACAATCAACGTTCCATGAAAAAGTGGTTTGCGGCCACACGTGCTGCATTGCAGTGCCACAAAACTATCGCGACAATTCCTCATGTTGCAAGCATGTTCACAGAGCCAGTCATTAATACAGTGGCCAATTAGTCCTATGTATAGTGCTTGCCGCATGAAAGAGGTATTTTATGCACACGTGACAAACAGGGTATTGTGCCTTTTCGAATATACAAGTACGTCAACTTTTTCGTGGCAAAAAAACTACACCTTTACAATAGCCCGCGCCTTGACTTCTTTAAGTTGTGGACGAATAACATATATAAGGAAGTACGGAACACTTCTGGGGTCTTACTGGCTCAACCTGAGGGAAGACTTGTTCCGAGGTCTCAAGGTGCTTCACAATATTTTCTGGGACAGAAACCTGTATGTGAGAAGGGTAGCCAGCATTGTTCCGAAATGTTATGGTTATCGGTGGTGTATCGTCTAGTAATACTTTAGAATTTTTATTCTATTATTTAAGACCTACCTATATCTAATGGACGTTATGCTCCATTTTGAATAAAAAGGGGCATATGTAACGGGTCATGTTTGGCTCTAATCTTGGGTGACTTGTTTCAGCCAAGCTCGGCAGAACCGTTACCGGTGACTTCTGTTACAACCGAATCATGCGCATTTTATTGCGATAGCAAATATTTCTACACTCTGGGCTGGATTTCACCACAGGCGTCGGCGTCATGCACCGTATATGTATACGTATCTATATATATTAAAACGCAGGAAAGAAAAAAAAATCCAGAAAAAAGACTCCGGCGCGCGGAATCGAATGCGGGACATTCGCGTGGTGATTGCGAGGCGTTATCCACTGAACCACAGAGGGCTACCCCCTTTAGCGTTCATACGGCAAGCTAGTTATATCTCCCACTTACCGCTGTTGGCGGGCATCTCGGGGGGCAGAGGGGGACTATCGTGTTTACAGCATTATCAGCAAAATGGCACAGTGAGCGCGCGGCAGCTGTCATCTTTCACGCGTACTTAGGCCCGCGTACGTATTAAGATTGTGTACGCTAGATCGCGCGCCTTTATCTTGCAGAGGGAAGAATTGTACAACGTGGCTAGCCTTTGGGTTTCGTCGGATTGATTTTGTTGTAGTTACCGGGTGCACAAAGGTCACTGCAATCGTTGCACAGCCTCTGTTTGCGAAAAGGGGCACGCTTTTCAGATATAGCGAAGTAACAACTGAGACGCTTATTCACGTTCACCCGTATCTGTGAGTACGTTTTGTGTATCATTTGTTCGCGAAAAACGTGGGGCACGTTTCGATCTGCTTGCCATTCTGCGCGTGACCTTCCAATTTATCGCTATCACGTTCATCGCTTTGCCTTTGCGGCAAAGCTGTGACTATTTTTACAATACTTGGAAACTTTCTCATTGTTATTGACTGTGACCTAATGTACTGTGCCCTAGATAACTTCAACTTTATCAAGAAGCGGTTTAAAGTCCTAATAACTCATGAGTTGCCTGTGAATAGCACTCTCAGGTTTTTATATTTAGCTCCAATTTTTCACCATGACCACGCTTGTTGGACTTACAAGCCAAGGAGTAGTTAACCCCTGCATCCGTACCACTCCGTCCGCACAAAACTCGTCAAAAGATCGAGGCATGTAGATTTGTCAGCTAGTCTTAAAGCTGATGGCCGCTAGTCCTAAAGAGCAAGGAGAGTGACTTTTGATTGCTGGCTACCTCTCTCACATACAAGATTCTGTCTCGAAAATTTGCTCAAGAAGCTTCAGACGTCAGAACAAGCTCTCCCCAGGTTGAGCCAGTAAGGCCTCAGATGTTTGCCGTAGTTGCTTATACATATAATCTCCCAGAACTTGAAAAAGGTTGGGGAGTGGGCCAATGTGAAGGTGGCTGTTTCTGCCCCAAAAAAGTTGACGTACTTCTGTATGTAGGTTGCTTCACATGCAAAACCAGTTGTTCTAGAAGGCACAAAACCTTGTTGGTCACGTGCGCAGAAAATATAGTCGCTCAGATACCTCCTTCAAGCTGCAAGCACTCAATAGGACGAACTGGCCGCTGTAATAATGACCGGCTCTGTGAACTCATTTGTAACGTCAGAAATGGTCGTGAAGGTTTCTTGGCACTCCATTGCAGCACAGCTGGCTCCAAACTACTTTTTTATGATACCGTGCTTGTTGGTAAAAACAGAAATAAAATGACAAGAGGATTATCATGGCATATAGCATTTGTAGATAACGATATAACTGCGTCCGCACTCCCTCTCTCAAGATTTTTCGAGAAGAATTGTGCTTCCTAAGATCGTAGATTTTCACGCATGGCATTGCGGGCTTCAAAACAGTTTTGTATGTTTTCTCGCATTTTGTGAGTATATATATGTACGCTCTTCAAAATATATTTTGTGGTAAGTTATCGCTTCACTTTGTCCCTTCCATTGTCCTGTGTCTCACAATTTCTACGCTCTACGTTATAAGTTATGTATTTCCAACACTGCCAAACTTCATACTCTTGTCGTTTCAAAAGGGGCTCCAGTTCATACTTCAGTGTTTGCTGTGTAATGCTACCAATACATTCAGAGCTATAGGCATGCATCTGCACCGAAAATATTCCACACGCACGCAGGAATGCAAACGCACCATCCACACCCAACCACCCACCCTCCTTCCCCTACCCCTCCCCCACACACGCACGCACATGCTAACAAACGGCCGCAGCAACACGGTGGTGATGCCAGCGGTTCAACCTGTTTCACTTCGTTTTATTCGTATGACTAACAAGTGCATGAGTTTTTTTCCGGCGACCGTGTGACTATCAGCTGAAGAAAGTACCAGTGCGCAAATTTGAAGCCTCGCATCTCTCATAGGGCTGAAAGCTGCCTATTTGATGGGAACTCGTGGCCACTGGAGCAAATATACAAGCGAGTCTTCTCATCTTCGCAACGGAATATCACACTCCGGAGCACCTAAGCAGTGTCCATGCTTGAGGCGCGACACACAAATAGATCGCCTCCGGCAAAATTAGAAATGTCGTCTCGCTGGTGTTTTATAAAAGGAATGTGTACCGGAAAATTCTATGGTTTGCTACAATAAGTAGGCGTCCAATTTTACAATTCTGTAATATTAAAGCTTGACTTGATACTTTGCGCTGGCCTCCGGCTGTTTCATCACCGCGGTTTTCTTTTACGCAGTGCACCAATTTATGAAATACCAACTTGGCCAATCGTACAGCGTAAATATGGGGAAAGGAGGAGTAGAATGGAAAGAAAAAAATAGAGGGCGGAAATAGACACAAAGCGCGTGCACTCAAGCACTGCTATTAATACAGCAGCGACCATGGCGCTTTTTAATTGTTTATAAGGGCTTCATTAGCACAATGAAATTTCTCTGCTGCTACGGCTCATAAGCTCGTCATTCCCCATCCGTCTTGGCGTCAGCAGAATTGACAGCTTGTATTAGTGACCATCTGACAAAAACGTATACTTCATAGATTTTGCGATGATCCAAATTTAAGATTACCGATAGCTTCGAATGATGTACTTTTGCAGTTACAAACAGTGGAGAACTGTGAGATGTGAGACGCATTAATGGACACCTTATACCCCAAACTCGACTGCTCTTTGTTCCTGAGTTGCTCCTTCGCTGTGTAGAAAACTTGGTGTTCTTTTCTGCGAAACCATCGCGCACAATGTCTGTGAGCATCCCCGTTTTCACAGTCAACAATCAGTCCTCTCGGTTGTACCAGATCAGCACCCCACCTTTCCCTCTCTCACAACAAACGAATTTCCATGGTTCCGACCTCTTGAGACTTCAACGTGAACCATAAGAGAAACTCTGATTTGTTTTCCAAGAAATGTCCGACAGAATGACACATTGAGATGGTCAGTTAGTATTGTTGTGCGTTATTTTAATTGGAAAGGCCGTAGTTGTACTGACTTTGCACCGCATTCATGCACGCTCCTCTTGTGCTGTTTTTCTTGCTTTTTCACAAGCACAGGGTAGCCAATTAAAGATTGCTTCTGGTTCACGTTTTCTTCTTCTCTTCACCTTTCTCTTTCTCACTTCTCCCTCCCCCTAAACTCTTAACATTCATTAATATCATACTATGCGACGAAATCTGCAACTGAAGAGGCAGTTTCTCAACAAAGAAAAAAAACAATCACAATTCTCAAGCTGTCGTAATGTAATCTAAAAACTATACTTGGGATATAATGTAAATTTTAGAGAATTATAGGTTTTCCGAAAATGGCCTAATGTTTCTGCACATAACGTACATCACGACGTCATACGCCTAATTGGATAGCCTCGGTCAACGGTTTGCTTCTTTGTTTATTGATGCCTTCTTATGCAGGATATTGGCTGATATAAAATTTAATAAAATACCACGTCCACTACCACGTCTCTGCCACACTACGCAAATGCCTCGCTCCGAACGACTTTTCTTAGTAGAGAAATTGCCGCAGTTTCCTAATACTGATTTTTTTTCTTTTGCCGGAGGCCCGGCATGATCATATCTTCTTACGCGCATGGTCGCACATGCAGGGAGCCACTCAGATATCCTGCGCAAATATTGACCCCTTACGTGGCCCGTGTTTTTCTTTGGCTGATAAGATCTGTTCAGAAACATGCAGATACTGTGCCTTCTGCAGATAGAGCTCCTCTGAAGCGTTACAAAGCAAGCCCACTATCACAAAAACGCGAAACGATGGAGCTGTAGACAGCTCATGACGCGTTGCAAGGAAATTGCGAATCAGTACGCTGAATTCGGAGGTGGGACTTGGCGGCCTGCATTGCTGCTGGGTATGTCAACAACACGCCACCGACTCGCGCTGTTCTCTGGTAAACCATGCCTGCTGGATTTATATCAAAAACTCAATACTCGTGCTTGATACGCCAGGAGAATCTCAAACACTCGGCGACGAAGGCTCGCACTTCCATCATTCATAGTGGTCATACTGTATTGCTTCGAGACCCTTGGCCGCACTTCAAGTTGAACTTGTTGAAGCTCGGGGGAGTTAGCGTATTGACTGAAGAAAGATAAATACAACGCTGAAGTTGTTTTGAAACTGCTCAGTGTCACGAAGTTACTACGATGCCTTGGTGAAACCCGCACGAGTAATAAAGTTACGTGGCGCAGCAGTGCCTGACGGTGCACATCTGTGGCATTGGTAAGTAGTTCTGGCAGTGTGCACTACGAACTTCACTGCTAACAAACAAATCCAGAGACACATTGTAACTAGCATTGCAGGTCAACAGCATTGCAGACCAGGTTTCCAGACCAACTATGTAATGTGGGGTGGTGGTTGTCGAAAACTTCCTAAACACACCTGTGCTGCTTTGTATTCTTACTACAATGCTTGGTCATCTCAGAAAATTTCTGATACTTTTCTCTCTCTTTGCTAGTGGTATTATATATTCGAAAAACTAATGATCACCTCGAATACAGAAGCAGCTTTGTCGCCTGTAAAGTTGGCGCCGCAACCTGGTTAGTTTAATCTAAGGGCGTTTAATATGCATAAAGGCGCCTGCAGAGATTTACAATTTTCTCCTAGTATTTTATAGTCTTCTGTTGCGGTTTATTTGCCGTGGATAATGATCTCGTTTTGCTGATTAGCGAGTACTTTATCATTGGTGGCTATCATCACGAGTTAACAACCCCGTGATGTCTGAAACCTGGTAACTTGATGAACAAGCTACCAGCAAGCTCAATAACCTGAAACAATGACACCTTCACAGTTGTGCTGAAATGGCGTCGTTACAGAAAGAATATGAACACTAAGCCCTGTAGGTTATATCTATTACATATATATGCATGCCAACTGCTGAGACGCAGGTGGCTAAGCTCAGACGTTTGTTCTACAAAACTGTCTGCCCAATTGTCCCCTTAGCTTAGAAACGACCGTTTCCCAGACATGAATGTTGCGCATTTCAAGAAGTTCATTAAACCTGTGAAGAGCGTTTCGAAATAACGCGAAGCATGCTCAAGTATGAAGAATATACGAGAAGGCACTGTTTTTATTTTACGCGAGATGCTAGCTATGTTTTTCTGATATACTCGCTAGAGTACCGTTTACGGTATTATACGAGATATATCGCCTATGAGATACGTAATGCTCAGGCAAAGTGCAGAAATTCAACTGTATGCGCGCACACATACAGGACGTATATGTGAATAGAGTCATTGCGCTAAGACAAGGACGACATAAAGAAATCAGGACGTCATGTCCTTTTTCTGGGGCGCCCGCAATATCAGCGCTATGACGTCAGTGAAAGTAACCAACCCACTAGCCCAAGAGTACGGTCTTCGACGTATAAAATACTTGTTTTTAAATTATTGATAAGTACATACATATAAATATGAACGTCTTTTACAGAGGCTGTGCCTTCGCAGGTGAAAAAAAAATCACAGCATATTTACGGAGTGAATGGTGATGAGTGGGGCGAAGCGCTGGAGGGTTTCATCGCTAAACTGTGAACCATAGATGAATATCGCCCACTACATTATCAAAGACGTGGCATACAGTGTACATATGTATACACGAAATCTTATTATTGGTAAGGGGTAGCCATACGTCGCCTCCATTGCCCCTTAATTATAATGGCTTTATGGTCGGTGAAGTGGTGTATCGGGAATGGGGCGTAGTGGTATGTTTGCGAAGACGAAGTAGTGGGCAGTTTGCAAAGGTGGACCTATAGGCGGTCACGTAGAAACAAGGCATGGACACAGTGGGAAAATCTATAGTTCTCTATTGCGCACCTGCAAACAAGTACACGACCATCTTGCATTTCCCATTGGCTGCTTCTCAATAGTATTGGCTTTATGGTCGCTGAAGTGGTGGATCGGTGATGGCGTGTAGTGCGATGTTTGCAAGTTGGCTACATACACCAACCGAGGAAGGACAGACCCACACCCTAAGGAGCTTCGCCCCTAAAAGTTCACGATGATCTAACGGCTTCAGCCGTATTTTCCCAGGGACATATGCATGTTCTGGACATCTATGACTATAAAGTAATACAAAATGTGCATAGAAATGTTTTCGCAGTGTCAGTAAAGTTTGAACTTAGAAGTGCCCTAAAAAGAGACGCAATATTTTTTTTTCATATTAGCAAACAATTCTTTCGGAATACTAATATCTCCAAGCTTCACCACGAGAACACGCTTCATAAGGAGAAAAAAAAAAACGGCAGGAAAACGGAACATGTCTGTCGCCGCTCTTCAAGAGTTCCGCAGCGGTCGCTGTGAGGTCACCGGCTTCGATAACATTTGCTAGAGCTTACGTAGCTTTTATTTTGAAAAAAAAAAGTTACACTGTTGTTTGAACGAACCGCGAGACCTAAGATAGCCTAATTTCAGATAATATTGGAAATCTCTGACGGAAGTTGTCAATACTTCACTGCGAATTAAAGAACATTAAAATTTAGCTTCAATTTTCTCTTCTATTACTCAACCTATGGTAGCGAAATCACCAACAGAAAATTTTCCAGGCAAATTTTTTTCGGTCTAGACCATAGTTCAACGAAAAAAAGCGGAGCTCACGCTGACTCCCTGACTCCATCAAGAAATATGTTTTCCTCTTGGTGCTTAGTTAGGCTCAGACTAACTCAAAATTTTTTCAAACAGGACTCGCACGGAATAACACTCATTCAAATTTCGCTCAACCGGACTCACTGTTGACTCAAATTTGCCAAATTATTACAGATCCGGCGCCACCCAGACTCAAAATCACGGCCAAATGTAAGATCTGCGTGAGTATGAATGAGTTTAATCAACAGGGAGTGCGCCGACTTATTGTCTAGACTGATTAATGTTTTTTTCACTCTACATTTTCCTTGTAACGGAAGCGAAAATCAATTTTGGTGGAGCGAGAAAAAAAGAGGAGTACAGGCCTCGGAGACGAGATTCCGCTGCCCATATAGATTTAATCTCGTGGACGTGTACAGAGCCCGACATTCGGCTTTCAGCACGTTATTCATCCGCCCCATCGCAGATTGAATTCGATAGATTGGCAGCGCACAGTGGTCGACATGACTGGTCAACACGGAAACTTAAAATTTAGGACACGTACCCGAATTGCAGAGAATGCTTAAATTTGTCCCGCGGTGGCAGAGTGGTGAAGATATAGGGCGCATGTCTAAGTTACGCATGTACAGCTGCTAACTTCTGTAGTCTTGCATTGTCAGAGCTGTAAACAGAACGTTCAAAGTGGATTTTATTTTCTTGCTTGATGACGCACCGGACCACTTTTTTATAATGCTATCAATGGCGTTATACCATTTTTATTTTGCATCCTGACATGTTGAGGATAAAATGTCTCCACTTTATTTGCAACACTTTATTGTAAGAATACGTTTTATACAATAGCAAAACGAATGCGAACCAAAAATATGCACACAGAAAAAATTTATCAAGTTACATGCTATGGAAAACCATCGAAAAGTGACGGTGTAAGAGCCAGAGTGTCTGGGTTTGGCTAGTGAGATTGCGTAATGTGAAAATTCTGCCAATGACTTAAAAATGTGCTTGCTTACACACCATCTTCATTACTATCATAACTTTGGGCGTTATGATCATCTTCATCATCAATTCCTTCGATTTATTCATTTAATCACTCCTCTCTCTCATCACATTACCAGCGTGAGAACTCCTTTACTTCTTCGGCCTACTACATTACTATCTACTACTATTACTACTACTACTATACTATTACTTCGAGAACAACGTAACAGGGTAATAGCGTACTATGATAGTTTCCTTGCAGAACAAAAACATTTCAGCGTATAAACGGGGTCGACACGTAATTAAATTCGAAATTACTCAAAGAAAACCAATTTTGTTTCTAGGACATCAATATTTCAAAGCCTATGTAGTACCGGCATCAAATCAAACATGGAAACCGGCCATCATTAGCAATGGTACAGTGCGCAACGTTCATTTGTAACCATCGACAGGCGCTCAGAATTCCGCTTTGACAGCACTGCGCATTTCCTTGTTGATGAACGGACGGTGTGCAAAATACTATTTCTAAAGCTTGCCGCTGTCCGCACTTCAATTGACGCCGATTGTACAGCACGGTTCACTCTTAGAGGGAACACGCGAGTCTGTGGCCGGTGGTCTGCAGAGCGCTAACTGCTGGGGAGATTTTGAAATACGACACATGCGCGTTGCTTCATCAAAGTGTTGCGCGCCCCGCATCGTCTGCTACTTTGCCCACGCACTCGGCCTGCGCTAGCAAGCCATGAGCCCTCGCGCTTTTTCCTACTTGTAGCTCTTTTCTATTGCACGCATCTCCACGAAGTGAATAATGACGAGTGGGCAAAGCTAGGTATTGAAGTTTTTAATGTCTACGTTGAAATCGCCGTCTAGCATAAATTGTGTGTACTTTTAGCTGTTTTCTATTGTTCCGCCACAATTATGATTGATATTAGGGTATTGTTAAAACAGTTTTGTGTCTCAAACTTGTTACTCGAGCGTTCTCCCATATAGTGTGAATTTAGTGACAAAGTGGCAGTTTGACATAAAGAGTAGACGACAAAGTGTGGTCCTAATGTCCCTAATGTCTAAATTGAAGTCGTGAACTAGTATATGGGGTTTGTGCGTAGAGGCATTTTATACTGCTCTGTGACAATTATGATTGATGTTAGTTCATTGTTAATCTTTTTTGAGCCTCACATATGTTTCGACTATACCATAAACGTTTCCCGAGCTTTTCCTGTATATTCTGAAGTGACTGACATAAAGTGACATAAAGGGTCGACGACAAAGCTAGGTCCCAAGGTCCTAATGCCTACATTTAGGTCGCCAACTGATGCAAAGGGTGTGTGCTTGTGGGTATTTCGCAATAACCTGGCACAATTATTATTGATATTAGTCTATTGTTGAAGTTCTTTTTGTGTCTCGCATCACCCGTACGTCACGCGAGCGTTGCCCCATGTAGTGTAGCCTTGACATGTGAACAACAGAGCCCCGCCGCGGTGGTCTGGTGGCTAAGGTACTCGGCTGCTAACCCGCAGGTCGCGGGATCGAATCCCGGCTGCGGCGGCTGCATTTCCGATGGAGGTGGAAATGTTGTAGGCCCGTGTGTTCAGATTTTGGTGCACGATTTTGGGACGTTAAACCCCACATATCAATCAATCAATCAATCGATCGATCGATCGATCAATCAGATGAAAAACAAACAAGCTTTGCCCCTAAAAGCTCTCACGTTTGCTCTATTCACTGTCACCTCGGTTAAACGTTTCACTATCTCGTGTACAGTCTACTGCGAGATTGTCAAACGTTGATAGCGAGAAGTGATCAACTGAGGCCACGGGGCAGCGAGTACTGCGAAAATGAGGACCGGAAAGGGCACTCCACGTACTACCTTCTTCTTTTGAGATGGGGTCCATTGCGACCGCCGAGAAATTTTCCGATGACCGCGGAGGAGAAATGAAAATAGATAATCAATAAGTAAGTGAGAGAGGGCCGATATCCAGGCAATGTGGGAGGAGGAATGAAAATAAAAGTCAAAGTTTTGACACAAGGGCGAAGCAATGAACGCGACAGCAGCAAATTGGAAGGTCACGTGCAGAATGGAGCAGATCGAGACGTGCCCCACGTTTCTCACTCAAAAATGACGCACGAAACATACTCACAGGTTCAGAAGAACGCAAATAAGCGTCTCATTTGTTACTTCGCTGTGTATGAGAAGCACGCTTTTTTTGCAAAAGGAGGCTGTGCAACGATTGCAGTGACCTTTGTGCACCCGTACCTACAAAAAAACTTTCGACGAAACCCATAGGCTAGCCAAGACGTACGATTCTCCCCACTGCAAGATGAGGGCGCGCGAACGAGCGTACACATCCTTATTCTCTCCGCAGGCCAAAGTACGCGTGAAAGATGAGAGCCACCGCGTGCTCATCTTTCCAAAGCCGCCGCGTGCTCACTGCGCCATCTCACTGATAACGCTTAAAACACGATAGCCCCCCCCCCCCGAGATACCCGCTCACAGCGGTAAGTGGTAGATATAAAATAGCTTGCTGTTTCAACGGGGAAGGAGATACCTCTCGGTGGTTCCGTGGTTAACGCCTCGCATTCACGACGCAAAGGTCCCAAGTTTGATTCCGCGCGCCAGAGTCTATAAAGAAGACAGTCGTTCTTGGAGACCTTCGACGCAAAAAATTTTAGTCTGTCTGTCTGTCTGTCTGTCTGTACATTTGTCTGTTTGCCCACTTTGAACGGCATCGCGTACTTGAAACGGCCGACCCCATCCGCAGCGCCCACCTATGTTGCTCAAGGCTGAGTGCTCATGCTTGTACAATTGTCAATTAAAAGCAATTATTGCGCATGTCCGGGGCACCATAACAACACGTATACATTCCGCATGTGCATCTCTTAGTAGAATCTGCCGCGGTGCTTTAGTGGTTAAGATATTCGCCTGCTGATCGCAGGTCACGTGTCCCGGCTGCAGCGGCTGCATTTCCGATGGAGGCGGAAATGTTGTAGGCTCGTGTGCTCAGATTTGGGTGCACGTTAAGGAACCCCAGGTGGTCAAAATTTTTGGAGCCCTCTACTACGGCGCCTCTCACATTCATATGGTGGATTTGGGAAGTTAAACCCCACATATCAATCAATCAATCAATCAATCAATCAATCAATCTCTTACTAGAAGAGGCATACATAAGTAATTTTAAGGACCCTAGCGCTTATCACGCGGCGCGCACCATGCAACGCTTGCACGGAAAGGCGAGTGTCCCCAACGCTTTGCTAAAACGAAACGGTGGTGGCACCTACCCGTCGCCTTGCGTTCTACACCTTATCACCTCTGAGATGGGCGCGCACACCCGTCTCAGAGCCACGCGTTTTGTTTTCTAAGGCAACTACCAGATGGCACTTACGTCTCACGTGTGACGTGAGTTGAGGTGCTCGTTCGCCTCCACTGCACGCTCGAGGCACTCTTACGCAGCGCCTCCAGAATACCATTCACCAATTTGCTTGCGCAGAACATCAAATAAATGTTTTGTTCACTCCCTCCACAGGCAAGACTACGGTTTTTCGACGAAGTTTTCAGATTACATGCAGATACGTGGCCCATTTTTTATCTCAATTTTTTTCTGTCTTGCGTTTATATATATATATATATATATATATATATATATATAAATATATATATATATATATATATATATATATATATATATATATATATATATATATATATATATATATATATATATATATATATATATATATATATATATATATATACGCATACATATACGGTGCATGTCGTCGACGTCACCACCCACGCCGACACCGGCGGCAAAATCCAGCCGAGAGTGTCCATATAACTGCTATCACAATAAAAACAGAAAATGACAAAAAACATTTTCCCGCCCGCATGGCGATAGCTTTTATATGTTGATGTAGTTAATCGCAAGGGCGAAAAGTCGCTGAGAAGTTCGACTGAAAATGAAGACTTTTCTGCGTGGTACCAGAGGCGTAGCAAAATGAACTTTTCGACCTCCCTGCCTGGGCATTACCGTCCATAGAAGGTCAATAAAAATGTAAGCATATATGTATTATATATATATATACGCTTCTCCGTGATATTTTGTGCCTTCTTGCTTTAATTAAAAAGAATGTTTTGTTACATTCACTTTCCTATTTCACAACGGCTGCTGGAGGCAAAGTACTTTACGTAGGTGTGCTCCTATCTGGGGGCACGCTAAAAAATCCCACGTGGTCAAAATTTCCGGGGCTCTCCACTATGGTGTCTCTTATCATCACATGGAGATTTTGGGACGGTAAACCCAAGATATGATCATCTATTGTACAACGAGCTATCCATCTCTCACATGAAAGCGACCAGCTGTAGGAAAGTGGTTCAGATGAAAATCGAAATCTAGGTCAGTATTGACCTTCGTCGTCATTTATTCGGAGACACACTATGGTCTATGGCCTCATGCATTCAAAATGAATCCATCGAAGGGCACAAGATTTTCTTGTCTTACGTCTTGTTGCACCTAGAGCCATCGTTTTCAGAGGAAATAACAGGTAACTTGTACCAGGAATATACGGAAGTTTGCAAGGAAGTGCTGATCACGCGACAAGAATAAGCTTGGATTTCATGCTTTCACATTGTAGGAAGTCCTAATATCGACAATAAACATCGCAGACAGAACGCCCTTCCCGCTGTAGGTTTATCCAACAAAGCCCATGTTATCGTGCCGATACGATGTTGTTGACCAATCGTTCCTGACATGGAGACGCGTGGTCATTGTCTCAATGAGGAACGCTGGCGTGAGACGGCGAGTATTGGACGGGACCACCTAAATTATAAATTCTAGTTTTCTGTAGGGTCACCTGAGTTTATCGTACAAGCAGTGTAAACACAGTGCAATAACCACAAAACGAGAAGGAAGGCCCAAATAAAATACCTATTTTACACAGAAATTAGTGAAAAGCAATACCATAGATAATGAAAACATAACCACGCATGGCAACACTGAAAGGCGTTAAATTGAGAAGCTGGCACAAGGCGTGTACACTGGACACAGAGTAGCCCATTACAGTGAAAACTCTGCAATAAGGAACAAGGTATATAAAGAAACGCAGACGACCAGCGCTGACTTACAACTGAAGTTGATTTCCGAACGAAAACAGCGTATAAATAAAACAGCACGTGAACAAAGGTAGCAGGCCACTATTTGCAAAAAAATCAACATGTGACATCAGCCTACGTTACTTTTGGTAGTCACTCACGCTTAACAAATAGTGAACTTGTGTTTCCATCGAAGCAATGGACGGTATGCTCACGCAGTTATTGCCATGTCTCGAAATTTCCGCAGCCTCGGTTATCTCAAGCGTTCATGGAGAACCACATCGCTCCACCACTCGAAATCTTTTAAACAGCGCTTTGCACTCAGGAGTGTCACACGTGCAGCAACTTCAGCGCTTGTCTGTATTTCTTCCTGTCCGTTGTCCCTTATTGCGATGTCGTCAGTATAACGGACCACCAAATTGCCCAAAAACTCGCACTCTTAAGATAGACCAATTTGAAAAGATTCGTTTCCCTGCTGCCCGCTAAATGCAGTTCGCGGGAGTGATCTCAGCCTAATTTTTATCTCTTTCCCGCGCTCCCGTTCACAACCATACGTGAAGGGTAACATCTGCAACTCTCTCTCTTTCGCACTTGAGACAATCAATGCGTGACAACACGCATCTTGCACCCCCGTTGCAGCAGTTTTTGTTTTCTCAACTTTGACCCGACCGACGATCACCCTGACCGAGGTCGGCACAATACCGGACCCATGTGTGCGAGATGGCGAGCCACACATGAAAGAAAAAAAAAGGAAGGAAAGGGGAACACATTAGATTGCCTGGGGAAGCTACCGGGGTGCCTAATAGATAGGGGCCTCGCCGAGGCGTAATTGATCGGTTCAAGTAGATTGACGCCTCGCGGGACGGAATTGCCTGCAGCTTCACCGCGATAACCACGGCGTTTCGCTTTTCCTTAGTTATTGGAACAGCATAGAAGAGGTGGGTGCGAGCAGCGTGGTCGTATCTTGCTGTCACGTGTGAGGTATTGGATCAAAGGTTCCATGGTGGCCCCTTAGGCACTGCTACTAACTCATTTTTGTGTCGACGGCTGACGAGTCGTGCAGAAACCTACGCGGCCTCAGCCGCCTGTCGGCTTTTCATATTCACTGCTGTTTTGGTTTTAGTCCATCTCGTTGATCGAACATTTCAGTAATAACGGAGAAAATGTGGCGAACCTAACAAAGATGAAGAACAAACTGATGTCGATAATGAAGTATGAGGACAAGATAGAAAAATAAAAGAGGGGGAGAGGTGGACTGCCAAGGAATCATGTGTAGCTATAGCTGCGCAGTCTTTCTATCTGCGTGCTCCCGTAGCGTGTATCTTTTAAAACAAGGCCGGCCGAACTGAGCAGGAGTATATTTTAATTGGTGAACCTAATCAGCTTTGACTGAGCGAGAGAACCGCGCTGGATGCGCATCGCACTTCCCTCTAACTAAATGAGTCAGTCGCAGATGCCTTCGCATTAAGGAAGTTGGAGATAAAGCGCGGAGAATGGTACAGGGGGAAGTGGGTGGCGTATCGTATACAGGTAAGCGCTAGAAGATAACTCAACCGAGCAGCGCCCACCTGTACTTGGCGGGATCAGTGCACCAGTACACGGCGGCGAAGCCCTCTCGACTCGCTTGCAGCCTCTGGGAGACTTTATAGCCACCGCAAAAAAAACTATTTGCTCCCGATTCTTGTTTCATTATTCGCACATGTCGTCTTCAGGCTCTCTACGCCCGCTTGTTCTTTCGTTGCACTTTTTGCGAATTTCATTTTCTGTGCCAAGTTATTCTCTCCTTTGTTCACCAGCCGTTCCTTTTTCCTATTTACCAGCTCACGTGCTTGAGAAAGATCTTCCGCTGGCTTCAGTGTACCGCCACCGTCTGGTCCCAGTGCGGAGCAGGCAAAGCCGATGGACGGCCAAGAAAGAAAAACGAAGGGCTCAGCGAATTTCTAATCACTCTGAATTCTGCGCCCTTGCTTGTTGAAGACCTTTTCTCTTTTATATTTTCATTATTTTCTCTGACTAGCTCACCACCCTATGGCAGGATAGAGGCGGTTCCAGATAGCGATGTGGAGCCAGTAATGAGAACACCTGCGGTACGCCGACAAAGCTCACTGGACAGACGAGCTTCAAGCCGAGGAAAAGAATTGATTTTTTTGGCGCGTATCTGGAAGTGGGCGAGGCCAGTGACGCGGCAGAGCGTGTCAGAGACGGCGAAAGTGTATTGGAGCGCAAAGGGTCGGAGAAGGTGGTGGCGGGTCTTCGTGGTACCGGGCTTGCTTGAGCGTATATGTGCGGTCACTCGAAAAAGGAAAGAGAATGCTTGTGTGAGTGTGTGTGTGTGCGTGTAAGGAAGCAATGAAGAAAGAGGAAGAAGGAGTATAAAGGCCAGGAATTCCCCAGCGAGTTGGGCTCGCGGTCTCATTTCAAGCTTGAAGCAACGGCGAACATTGAGGTTGGCAGCTTTCGGACTCCAGACGATGACTTGGGCGGACGCGGTGTTTTTGCTGCCTCGCATTGGCGGCTCGTAGTCTGCACTCTAGGGGTTATTGAGGCCTTCAGACTCTCCACGTTTAGAACGAAGGCGGACACAAAGAGAAGCCGCTGTTTGAGGTTCATGGTCGACAGCGCAGGTGGCGTGGAATGTTAGTGCACGTTTTCTTCACACTTGGTTCTCCTGAGAATTTCAGCTATCGGTGGATCCCGCACTGGTGTTTTGGATTCGGCGTCGCTAATTACCAACTGGCCTATCCTCTCACCAAGTCCTCTTTCGTGGAACTGCGTTTGCTCCCTAGGACGATCTGGCGTAGGATGTTCAACGAACCTGTCTCTACTAGCTCCGTAGAAAAATATGTATGGTAACTAATTACCCCAAAAGCCCTGTGTGCCCGTTATCATATGCTTCGTTCTCACCTCATTTGGTGTTTTGTGGTCTGCTTAAGGACAAAAAGCTTCACTGATCAAACAGCCGAGAAGTACATCCTCTCGCAAAATGCACTTACGAGGTAACCGGCTTAAACGTATGAACTTGTTGACTCTAGATAACGTCCTGTATTATCCTTTCGCGAGGTAGTGGCAGGTATTTTATAGCATTTAGTACAGGACAGGCATGTAAAAAAACACTAAAAGTAGGACGACAGGGCTTCAAAATGCCTGCGCGTTTACTCAACAGAACAGTTGCTGACTGCCACTATCTTTCGGCGCTGATAAAACAAAATTCGGTCAAAATAGCTTGACTGCCTATTTGTTGTCAGCTAGCTGACATAATAAAAATTTCTCTGGTTTTACGTTCTTTGATGACGTTGGAGTGCTGCAAAGAGCACGATAGATTTGAAGCGGACCGCAAAGTTGTTGCTGGAGATATAGACCACTGACGTTATATAGACAGATGATTTTTTATTTAAGCGCAAGTATGGAACTATATTGTATACCTGTTTAAATTTCGTAGCAGCCTAGTTGTTCAAAATAAACACAAAGTTAGCACGTTTTATGCAAATCCTTTAGATGCCCATCATGATAAAAAGCGAACATGAAGTGAGAATATTGAGGGAAACAGCAAAAAAAAAAAAACTGATGTGGCATACAGAAAATGTACTAGCAGTATTCCACTTAGTTCAATGTATGGCCAATTCACAACCAAAATATGGATACTTTGACAAGTTGTGTTTTCAGCAATTTAATAGTTCAAGTGTAAAGACAACGTGCATTTCCTACGAATATTTGACATGCACGTCAATACGAAGTACTACTAAAAATTAAAAAAAACACTAATATAAACAAATAATATTCTGCCCCACTTTGTAGGGCTAAGACAGCATGCAGAACATCCATACTGGGAATGCTGCGTATAGCTCATAGCGCGGCACTATTCATATTTAAAGATAATCAAAACTGAAGCAGCGCCGCGTGTCGGCCAACAGCTTAGAAGCAAACACAATACAAGTTTCTTACAATAATTTTTGACAAATATAAATCTGATGAATCTCGCCTAGTCAAACAAAAATAAGCAAGAATATTCATGTTATCACTGAAGGATAGAGGATGCGTGAAAGATTGTCGCACCTATCAACCTTGTTGAGGAGAGCAGACTGAACAGCAGAGAGATTATGTGAGTAGCAAAAGAGAAGAGGGGAGCAGGTATTCGGAGGCGTCTGTTGAGACACTACAACGGCGTAGGCGAGGAGCCAAAGCTTCACGACCATTTCTGGACTGGACCTTTAAGTGCGGTTCCTTGTCCCAGCTCAATGGCATTCTTACGAGCCACTTCGGAGGGCCATCATGCACTATGCTAAAGCCAGCGCTAGCTGATAACGTCATCCATCAATGCCCGGTTCACCGCCAAGAATGCTATCGCAGACACCCCTGAGAAGATGCGCCGCATTCGCAACACATAATGCTCAAGCCTGACTACCGCGTCGAGACAGCGACTCGTGGAGATCAATACGATCGAGACTTCGGTATCCACCCCTTCCCCCCTAACGTTTTCCCTTTCTTTCTGGCCAGTAGACCCGGAAGTATGAATTGAATACGCTTCAGTGTCAGGGTTTCGAACAAAGTGGGAGCCGTGAAAAACAACACCCGCCGGTTATGGCGCGATCGTCGTAAGCAATGGCGTGGTCATATGTGCATCGCATTGCATGAATGTTACTTGAAGAGGATAGGCGTTCACTGCCCATTCAGTTTGTTTTGAACGGGAGTTGGCAGAATTTGTGGAAGTGGTGGACGGCTGTCAGAGTCTGTTGATATATCGAGCGCTAATGGTCACACTTGTTTACGGAGCGAAGGCGAGTGGGCACACAAGGGGATACTTGGGCGAGAAGCCTTGGTTGTTATACGACGTTTGTCACCCAGACGTGAAATACAGGCAAGGTCGGTAAGGCATGCTTCGAAAAAAATAAAGCCCCTGTATATGAGAATATTAGTCAAGCTTCTGTGGTGTTTGCTGTTTAATATCTCCCGCTTATTCTTTCGTTCTTGAAAAAGAGGGAGAACTAAATAGGGGGCAGAGAAACTTTCTACGCTGAAATAGGAGGAGGTAAAGAAGCATGAAGAAGGAGCACAAAAAATAACTAACACATAAAAAGGGAAAGAGTAGGAGCACGGCACTGCAGTTCCCCCATTACGTCAATGCTATGCAACGACATCAATACAAGCTTAACTGATTTCCAGTGCGAGGGAAATTCAGGTCAGCGTTTTTTTTTAACTGTATGATCTGGCAGGTGGCTGCCGTCAAATGCTTCACAAGAACGCTTAAACAGCCCCACATAACCACACTTTGCAAGACGACAGAATGATTTTTTCCTCACTAACCATCACTACTCATCCAACAGGCGTTCTCTCCTCCTCATTACTTATTCCTCAACAGCTCGTGTAAATTGTCAGCACTAAGTGCCGAACCCATCAAGATTTCACTCTTCTCGTCCACGCACTGTTATGAACGCTTTGATTGGTTGCATAGCAAAGCAGTGTAAGGAAAAAACTTCGTGTATATAGACAATTCGAGAGGATAAGCACTATATAGACGTCACACGAAAAACTGTTTTTGCGTCATGAAGAGCTCCACAAAGACGACAAATGCCAGGACAGAAAAGGGTACTCATTTTGTGTTGTGTGTGTGGGGGGGGAGGAGGGTGTTCCTTTGGAACCTGGTGATGCAAGGGAAAGGCGGGGCTTTAAAAGATATGGTTAGCATTCATTCCGGCATTGTTTTTGTCTGAATTGTGATTACAAGGTATTCTAAAGCATCCATACATCAATGCCAGGGATATTTTCCCACCCGGGCATTCAAAAAGGCGTCTTCTACACGGAGTATTTGCATTTTTTATTGTCAGAGTATTTACTAAGCAGAGTTATAGAACAATGCAGTGGCTTTCTAACCACAAGGCTCTTGTGAGTAATTTAAGGCCGATCTGCAAACATACCTGTCAGGAATCTGTGGAGGCAATGTCATGCCCTCCTAGGGTACTGTGCAATAACACGAACGATTTTCAGACACAAGGAAATGAAGGCGACTAAAACAAACGCATTGCATTCGTTGTCTGCCAACCATAATTCGTTCGCAATATATTACGATAACATGACACCATCGAATAAGAACCAGCCGATCTTTTTTATCACTCCTATGAACTATAAAGCAGCAGTGGTACACCTACTAGTGAAAGTATGTTTGTTAGACTTGCCCTAGAGGCAAGGCGAGAATAAAAGAAACATCTTGATGGCACTCGGTAAGGGTGCTAGTGTGCGCATGGTGGCAATTTCGTAGTAAACGTGGTGTCTGACCGCCATGTAAAGGTAAATTTCGTCTAGTATGTCTTCTTTTTTTTTCGTGTTTTCCTGCGATAAATGACTATCTGGTGACTACAAGCAGGGTTGCAATTAGTACTCACACCAGGTAACATTGGTAACATTGGTCACAGTGGTGTTCGAAAACACGCATGCGTTGTTAGCTAGCCGTGCCAACGTTAACAAGGAAGCCGGTACCAAATATATGCCACCAAGGGTGGCATATGTTTGGTACTGGCTTCCTTGTTAACGTTGGCACGGCTAGCTAACAACGCATGCGTGTTTTCGAACACCAAAGTTAACAAGGAAGCCGGTACCAAATATATGCCACCAAGGGTGGCTTCCGTGATAAAGTCACTCTTAGTTTGAACGAGGTGATCGATGTATGTTGCTTATGAATCCCAGGTCAGAGGACCTGCTGCTGGTAAGTAGCCACGAATTTATCGTTATATATGGAGTTGTGCTTAGTGACTTTTATGTACGAAGCCCCTCAATAAGTACAGTATATTACGTTGCCAGCTTCAAAAGATGTTCAGGTGATCAAATTATGCTCATTGTGTTAAATGGAGTCATCATTTACACAATTGTTCTTACAACAACAACTATAGCATATTATGACAACGGACAACGATGCCATTATTAGGAAGACGGTGATAGTGGCAGTGATAGCGAGAACGACTATGACCGTGATGACATGATTAATACGGTAGTGTCATTGTGACGGGGCACAAAACAGTTGCACATAAAGGGTGATAATGACGTAGTGAAAATGATGCGTTGTAAAATTATAGCCAAAGACTGCCAACGGCTCCACTAATAATCTGAGCAGT
The DNA here is from genome assembly GCF_043290135.1 of Rhipicephalus microplus. Taxonomy (NCBI): domain Eukaryota; kingdom Metazoa; phylum Arthropoda; class Arachnida; order Ixodida; family Ixodidae; genus Rhipicephalus; species Rhipicephalus microplus. Next base: position 176,597,187 of record NC_134700.1, read on the forward strand.
TAGAATGAATGCCACACTTTGCCTGAGCTGTTCTGCATGTGTAATTTGTTCCAAGATTATTTACGTCAATATCGACCGCTGCCTACCACATCAAACGTTTATGGTTTGCATCACTATTCTACTGGTTCTCGAAATTTCTGATAATTACTTCGCATAATCTCTAGCTATATCATGGAACTATTCTCTAATGCGCCACTTTGCACATCTTTTCTACAATAGCTGAGCGTAGAAGAATAGCTGCTCAAGGTAATGATTTAAGTTTAAAAAAAAATAGTTCCTTTGGACATCCAGTTTGGCAAAGCTATATGCAGCACTATGTCGAACGTTGCTAAGACGTGGAAACTTGTTGTCACAATTTAACACATCCAAATATCACGACGTCTATCTCACTGCCTTAACAAAGAAGGCTTTGCTACACGGCAGCGATTGCAGTGTTGTGCGGACAAGAAAACCGAAAGTATACCTCTATCTTTTCACAAGGACAGCGCTGTCACCGAGAAAAGGACAAACGACCCTAACGACCTTGTAAATATATTGAGAAAACCTTGTAATTAGCGTTTCTTTTCAATAGCGGTTCGCGGCGTTTACTACTGAGACAACCGAAAGTATGCTTCTCCATATACATCGCCCAAATAATTTCCTACTCTTTCGCTGAGTGACTAATCGGGGAAGCGAGATGGCCTTTTATTGCCATAGTTGCCCCGTGAACGTAACGCAGTGGTCGTTATTGATTGCGCAGTGATCAGGGTTGGCAACTTGCGTCGTACCGCGTATTAGATCAACCCTAGAAGGAGCGCCCTTCAAAGGTAGGTGCCGCTGCTGTTCATGGGCTTTCTGACTTCAAATGGTATATAATCGTAAGGAAGGTTTACAATACTACATAACCTTTTTTTCACGTTAAAAACTGGGATTAGATACTTTTTTCTTGCCCTTTCATATTCCTTTCTTTATTTTTTTGAGATTTCTTTTTTCTGTTTAGCTCAACAATCGCGGAATTCAGCAATAAAATTATATGACAACTATATTGTAACTGCTCCTCATAATTTTTGGATAAAAAAAGCTTTGATGCGTGTACATACCATAAATTTTTGTTGTTTTTATGTAGATACAAATGCACGGACATTAGGAACTCAAAATCCGGAGCAAGTGCTCCTTAAGGTCAAAGATAGAGGTGGAGGGGGAGGGGGACCTGCTCGGTCAGGGAGAAAAAATTCGGCAGCAAAAGAGCCTCTAAGAATAAAGAAGGGACAAACGTGGTTCTAATGAATCGCTTTATTGCATTTCCATTCGCTCTCGCTGGGCAAATAAGAGCAGTGAATGAAACAGCGGCAGCGGTGGCAGAAGAAGAAGCCGCATATTTGATATCTCCCGAAGAAGAGAGGGGGCGCCTGCTCAGGTAGGGTCGCTTGCTCAGGATTTAACGGTATGGGAAAATGTTGTTCGTAAATACATGTCAATATGTAAGTGCGGATTTTTAGAGGGGAATATGTGCACATGTTTCATATGCGTAGACTCGGATACAGAAGTGTGTATAATGTGTATTGTATTTTTTTCTCAGTTTACGCGCATGATGTGTACTGGTTGTCAAGCCAACGGGGTAGGAACCCCGTCAAGTTGCTTTTGTACAGCTATCGGTTCCTTGCTCTCATATATTTTTAAACTTTATCTTTCTTGGAAGTAGAGAGAAATGCCGAAAAAACTTTAAACTTGGAACTGAAAAATTCGGATCGTAATAATTCTGTTTCTAGGCGCCTTTCTTTTAGCCCCAATGTAGGGCAGCGAACCAAATATTCCCAAGGTTATCCTCCATACTAATATTTCTTTCTTTGATTTATTTCTCTCAAATAGGTGCCGAGAGATATGATATCGCCATAAAATGCGCATCGTGAAATCTCTTTTTTTTACGAGACGCACGTATTCCGGTTTTCTTGTTAAATATATAATAAAGTAAAACACGTGTAGAAAGACACGCAAGCACGAACTTGCTTGTGGTCACCCACATAAACTTCGACGAAGTATTTTTGCACAGCTCTCCTCCCGTACCTGAGACAGGCCTTCAAGTCTTCCCGGCAAGTAGCGAACTTGAAATCTAGGCCCGAAAGCGCGGTTCAGTGGTTCAAAAAGAAGCCCGGTGATAAGCACGCTGATGCATAAAACATACAACTCAACTCCGATCTATCGGAAAGAGCACCCGATATATCTACATCGCAGGAAACGCCGGCTCATACAGCATTTCCAGCTGCTTCTGGGAAGGGTCTGTAAACGTTGAGCATTTTATTTTATTGTTATATTTTTTGCGGCTTGCGACGCAGCTCGCGGAGAAGCCTTGAGAAATGCTTGAGATGGATGCGCGTTTCATTGATTTAATGCGTTACTCGACCATCGCATGGCATGAATTATTCAGCTTGGAGCGGATAAGTTGCCGCATCCATCAAGGTGCGTTTTTTCGATGGTGGAGTGGGCGCCGCGTAGCGTCAATTTTCGCTTCTGTTTTCTCCCCGATCTAAATACTGACCCATTAGACTGACACGGGAGGCGCCTGGGTGCGTAAATAGAGCGACAAAACCAGAAAAATGCGGTTCATCAAGGATTTATATCTCTACTTTGCTTGTTGTGCTCATGGTTTGTGTTAAGGTCCACTTAAGTTCGACCTAACGTCAAACTCAGAGCCATCGTGCAGTATTCCAAATGCTTCAGGAAGATGTTTTTAAACACAGGTTTTTGACAGCAAGTAAATCAGTCAAGGAGCCTGGGAAACCTTACGAACGAATGGTGACGACTGCGGTGAACTTTGTGAATGTCACTTCCTGAAATAGCGGCCTCCAAGTATTTTATTTCCTAACTCTTCGACACAGTAATACCATGGACTGTACTAGTTTTTGCGACAATTTATAGAACGACACCCTTAACCAGCTAACTATCGAATGTTATGCGATGGCACAGAATAACCTTGGCTTATCACGATTCCGCTAAGTCAACATTATCAGCTCTACGGAAAATCCCCACGCTTACCTCATTATTATTGTCTCATAGGTGTAATTTTACTATTGTAATATTGTAGTTTGTTATGGCAATGGGATGATTGATACGTGAGTGAAAGGAAGCGACGTTGAACATAACCACCAGTTCAGAACTGGGCGAGACAACAACAATCTCGCTGACACAATAAAAGTGTTTTTAGAGTGAAGAGCTTTCACTTTGAGAGTTCAAGTTCCGCATTTCCGTTACTTCTTCTCCTGACATTGAGTTCACCTCGCTTTACACTTGAGTATACTTGTGTCTTTAAGATGTCATTGATCATCACCTTTAGCTTGGTTTTGAACTTCCTGCACTACACCCAAATGTGTTCGAGACAAAGTGTTCGAGCGAAATTGTGAAGTCTAGCACAAAGCCTCGGACCAGCGAATCGACATTAGCCCTTCGAGATCGCGCCTTTCGAGGGCTGGTGGCCAAAAATAACAGCATATTCGAGCAGCGCTTTGGCATATCTGCTTTATCTGCTTGAACACTTGATAAACGAATCAGATTCTCGCCTGATTGATGACGTCTACGTCTTTCGCGAGCGAGACCATTCGAAGCAAGTTGAATAAATCACGTGTCGTGTCTGAAAATAAATCGAAGTGGCACGCTCCTTGCTAATGAAGCATCAGCAGCCTCATCGATTAGCCCAGACAAAGTTTGCTGCAAACACGGTGTCAGCCAAATATCTACTAATTGGATCACTACGAACGTGCACATATAGAAGAAAGGAAAGTTTCCAAGCAAACCATCGTCGCCTATTAGTGCAGAAACACTGCTTACCTGTAATAAGTGGCGGAAATACACAAAGTAGGCTGTACCCATGTTGGAAGTCGACATCTCAAGGCTGCATAAAAGAAGCAAGAAACAAAAAAATATACTCATGAGAATCAAAAGCGGGGGCATAACCCCAATACTGACGCTTCGAATGGTGAACCGAATTAACAGCGAGCGAGTTGAGTGATTACACTAGTTTTTTTTTTTATTTTTTAGTAGTAATGGTAATTTATTTTATTTATTGAAATGCAAGAAAAAAATGCTTCTGCAAAAGTCTTTTCATGCGCACGACAAAGGCCTCTGCACTTGTAGTTCACCACAGATACGCAATTTTTGTTTTTGCAGTTACAAACAAGCAAAGCATAATACACTTACGTAGTGGAGATATGCAAGTCATACGCATAAAAAGAGACAAAAAATATGCAGGAACAATACTGAATACATCGTATACCATAATGAAACGACACACTCTCCGAACACAAGTGAATATGTGACAGCCCAATTGTACCTACTCTTTTTACACAATATAAATTAGCCATGATAAGTTATTTCTCTTTTATCAAACTTTTTCAATTTGTTTTTAAATGTATTTAAACTGATGTCAAACTGCATGCCATTTTAAAATTCATTACCCATTTGCGTTAATTTGTAATGCAGTGTATGTTTTCCACAACTTGTCCTGGTTCTTGGTAAACCGTTTATGATTTTTTTTTTAGCAGGGTAACGTTGGTCATTTCCATTTTGCTTACACCACTTCTTTTGGTGTACCACTTGAAGCAGTTTAAAATATAATATTTAGTTTGCTTTTAGCACTTCTCGTTTATGAAATAGCACTGAAGTGCGCAAATGGTTCTATCTACCCTGGTAATTTTCGTAACAGTGAAACATTTCCTTTCTTGAATTATAAGTTTGTTATATTTTTTCACTGTTGTCGTACCCCATACTGGTACGCCGTAACAAAGCCTCGAGCATAATAGAGCTTTGTACTTTTTTTTCAGCCACTGAAGAATGAGGGAACCAATTCTGTGCATGCATCCAACCGTTGCCACAAGTTTTTAACTAAATGATTATTGTGCACGTTCCAAGTTATGCCTCGACTAAGCAGTACTCCAAGAAATTTTTTTTATGTTTTTCTTGTTTTATGGTGTTCCTATCGAAGCTTACCTTGATGTCATATTTGACATACCTATTTACTGGGCAAAATATATTACATCTCCTCTTCTTGGCATTCAACTGTAGTTTGTTCGGTTTAAGTCAGTTTAAGAGTGGCGTACTGTATACATTTTTTCTAGTTCTTTAGAGTGATTTGAGATAAAAAATCCCTTGATGTCGTCCGCATACAATAATAAGCTCTGGTGAGACGGATATACATACGATATTGTCACGTCGCTCCAGGGGGTGTCGACAAGGTTTATTGACGTCTAAGCAACAGGGCTCTAACCAAGCGCGTCGGTTGGGCTTGTTTGCCAGAGTGGGGGCCCACGCGCACTTCTTTCTTCTGTGTCGTGTGAGCCTTCACCTTGGCATACGACCCACTACTAGAAGTAGGTGGCAATATGAATTACATAAAGCAAAACAAGCGGAAGGCCCAGTATAGAGCCATGCGGAACTCCTTGGGTCAACTGAAGCTGACTTAATGTATTGTTTTTTTTTGTATTAGTTGGTACCAGTTATGCATATAGTTTTGTAAAAGCTTAAGGGTGGTCCCACATATGTCTTACCGTGATAGTTTTCAATATGATAAGTAATTAAGTGTAAATTTTCTATTTTGCACAATTGCAAGTATTTCATCTTTAGTAATCGTTAAAACTTGTCAAGTAGACGTATTTTTCTGAAAACTATATTGACATGTTGTGATGATGTCACACTTATTGAAAAAGGATAACAACCAGTCGTGATTAACGCCTTAAAAACAATTGATAACGTCGAAAATATTGAATTACGTCTATAATTTGACATAGTAATAATGCCATCTCTTTTATGAATGAAGCTACTCTTGCAACTTATGATAATATCGGTTTTGTGAAATCAAGTTCATCTATTCAATTACTGCACAACGACCAATTAGAAAAGGCAGAGGTGTGAAACCCAGCTTGGCACGACCTGGTTACATTTTTAAAAAGATAAAATATAGTGCAAGAAAACGATGACGAAAGATTGAAGGTTTCGCTCTAGGCAAACACTGCAGTATTTTAAGACTGACCAACCCGACTGTTATTTTTGAAGGTCGAAAACTAACTGTGCTACTAATTGCGCGTCCATTGGGAGCCGATGGCTAATATGTTCTTGCAGCTGGCAGCACCACTATATATGCTCCTTTTCATGCTTTCATGCACATGAACAACTCGTAAGCCAAGAACATGTGGTAAAATCATGTCATTGGTTTCTTCATTTATGCGGAATGCTATGCGTGTGCTGATGAGCAAGATGTAGACACCGACAGCTCGAAGCGTGTTGCAACTTCTTGACAGCATCACTTCAGTTCTCGTAAGCCTTCAGAATTCTGCTGCTTCAGAACGCAAGCTGCACATTCATGGCTTCCCCATGGGAAAGATTTTGGGTGTATGGAACCGCGCATACAAGTTAATGCAACGAATGTGCTCAATTGATTATAACACGGATGTGACTCACCGTCGGTGATGTTAAGCACATAACTGCCGTTTTGTCAACGGCATGAGTGATATTCCTCTTCCTCTCTCTCTCTCTAACATTTATTTCCTTACCCCTCCACAGGGCAATGTAGCCTACCAGGCTTAATCATAGTTAACCTCCCTGCATTTTTTTCATCCTTATTCTCTCTCTCTCTCTGAATGCTTGACGGTGCCACATAAATGAATAGTTGCTCGTATATAAAGTGTGTTCATAATAAAGAGGTGCGAAATGTTGTAACAGCATGACCTTTAACATAGAGACCCTTGCCGTTAAGACACAACGTAGTGAGACATGTGGGGAATACAGTTGCAGTCGTTGCCATGAATCAGGGCATGTGAGGGTGACCGCATGCGCAGGAGAGAGCAGATGTTCATATAAAGAGCACCGCAAAATTGATGCGAGAGCGCATGGGAGGAATGGTGGCGTTCGCATCTCAAAGTTTGACGATTAAGCGATGCGTTATGTTGTCGTAAGCTTTATACCGCATAGCTTAATTGTCAAACTGCGCGACAGAGTTCCACAAAAACACTTCATCGGATTCACTGCATCGCATCGAAAGCAGCTGGAGCTCGTACACATGTAGCTCGAGAGCTAGTCCACCAGTTCTGCAGCCAAGAATTTTATTCCAGGCGCAATTTTAACGGTTAACTTTGGCCCAGTTGGCACAGTTTGAGACTATTAACTGTGATGCTATGCGCACAATAACAGCGTTACCTCACATCACTCCCAAGCCAACTTTAATGGAGCACGCCCAGCTTAACACAATTGCAGAGCTGGTTACGCAAAGAAAAAAACTCGTGAAATCAAAAGAAAACTTGTACCGGTTGTTGCTGCGTTGCATGCTCACTTTCAACGTGGCTCTGGCATTGACAACCAGCCCGAGTCTATGCCTCCCTGGGAATTCACCACGATCACATCTAATAAAACAACAAAGTTACGGCGCTCCCAAACACCATCTACAATTGGCGAACGCTCCATCATCGAGGCCCCATGTGCTAATACCTGCAAACTATATACAGATGCTGCTATTCTACAAGATGGTGGAAGGACATCATTTCTGAGTAGTATACGCATACTTTTGTCGGAGGCCATTAGCGTTATATATCTGCGGAAGCCACTCCACTTGTGATAGAGCTTCAAGCTATCCACGACGCAATCGAGGATGCTACCTCCAAGCTGCCCACAATTAGGCAGATAGACGTATACACTGATTCTTTAGAAGCTATTAAGGAGCTCAAGAAAGTACACAAGGCAATGGAGATGTGCGAAGCGATTCATAAGCTGAAACATAATACGGCTACTTGCGTAAAGGTACATTAGATTCAAGGCCATGCTGCGAACCCGCACAACATTGCTGCTGACCAGCAGGCGCACTGCCCTCCAGACATAGACTTTCCAGCCATTCCCCTTTCACCTCAGCCCCTAAACTTCCTCCATACCCGTAAAAATGTTCTCCGGCAGGATACACGTGCTCTCATTCCACCGTGTGTCTGCTCTCTCCCCCCTCACCTTTCTAGAGAAGAGGAAGTTGTGCTTAGGAGGCTTCGGGCAGGGGTGGCCCTTGCACCGGCCGTTATATCGTCATGAAACTCGTCACATTTACGAGTTCGTGATACGTGCCCGTATTGTCCCACTCCTGCGATGCAAGCAGATATATACCACCTTTTATAAACATGTAAAGGGTTGCAGCCAGAACGCTCCCGTCACCTCGCTCAAGCCGGCCTTCACCACAGCGACACAGCCAATTACAACCGCTGGATACATGAAAACAGATTCCACAAGACAATACTTCACTTCATACACAACACCGGCCTAACAGCACACATTTACCACGAAAATATTATGCCTCAAAGGCAAGTCTTCAACGCAAGAAAAAAAAAGCAATGCGTTATCCTATTTCTCGAAGCAAAAGGTGTTAAACCGGCCGTAATTTAGCGCATTTGACCACCTTGCGTCTATTTCACTGAAAAAAAAAAAAGCATCTGAAAGCGAAACGCTTAACTCGGACGGCAATTTCAAAAACGTTGTGAAAGACTGGGGCTCTTCTCGGCCGCGAAAATTATGGGAACAAGGCATCCTTCAGATGATTAATCACTCAGATCGTTGCATGATATCGGGTACCATAGTGTGAACTTTAGATAAAGTTTTCATTTACAGCTGCAGTGTCATCTGGTACATTTTCATTTGAACAGCCCTTGTATTATAGAATATTAGAGAAAACACCCTCAAACGATCTATGATGAGGGGTTGCTTATGGCCGGGGTCGAGTGGTGGTTCCACACGGACAATGTGTTGTGCTGTCTTGTGTAGCGTACCTATACTTTAATAATAATATTTGTGTTTCAACGCCCCAAAACACCGGCAATATTATGAGAAATTCCGCATCGGAAAGCTTCAGAAAATTAGGCCAGCTGGGTTTCTTTAAAATACACAGAAATCTGGCAGTAATCTAGCAGTAATCATTCTGCCTTCATTGAAGTCCAACTGCAGCAGTCAGGATCAAACTCGCGAACTACGGAACAGCAGCAGGGCACAGTAGTCACTGCACCACCGCGGCGGGCTTGTACTTGCTGATTGTACGTTTACTTCATGGTATTTTGGCGGTGTTACATGAACAGGTGGTGTGCGAAGATCCAGTTTCCATTTTTAAGGTATTGAACTAATTGTAACGGCTGTTTTTTTTTAATCACTGTGGTCTGCTGGGGTGCTTACTCAAGAAAAGTCGACATGTTTTAGCGTCCTGGACACCTGTATTTTGCGGATCTTTGCATAGTTCTAATTTGTTTCAGAATGAAACAGCAAACTGCTGTCATGCTTACCTCCCTATTGCTACTTCTGATACAGTAGTGCGGCGACACAAGCTTTGTGTGTGTGTGTGTGTGTGTCGCCACACAAACTCGAACTCAATCCTGGCTATCACTACAATATTTTCTCTCCAGTGCAGCAGTTCCTTATTTTTGCTCACTTCATCGAAAATCCGTCGGCGAAAGCAAACCAAAATTCTTTCGTCGTGTGGTGTGGGCCGAAACACAGTGTTTTCCATTGAACAGCGTCGGAAGCGACGTCCGAAGCGAGAGGGAAACAAGAATAAAATCCCTTTGGCTTGTTTCGATTTCGAAGCAACATCACTTTGTCCTTCGTTTATTGTTTTTGTCGTAACTGTTGTTGCGCACCCGCTCCGCAGTGTGCGAGAACGCCGGGAGCAGAACGCCGCCGGCACACTCCAGAGACACAGTAAATAGTGGCCCGGCGGCCAAGATAGCTATTTTTCCGGCACTAAGAGCATGGCCAGTCGGAGGCTCACCCTCCGTTTGCTGTCCCGCTCGAAGCAGAACGAATGTATATAGAGGAAATAGTGAGCTCCAGAGGACGACGCAACACAAAAAGAACAAACTTCCGTGATACTTCAAAAAAAAGGGGGGGGGGGGGGACAGAGAAACGATTTGTTCTAGCTCATGAAGTGGCCTCATGTTTACATTTGCCCGGGACCGTTTGTTGGGGGAAAATACAGCGTATCACGTAATATCAAATACCGTGCTTATAGGATGGGACGCAGATATTCCTAAACTATGTTCGCTCAACACCATTTGTTCAATATTTTATTTAGAAATATGTTTTTGTTATTTGGGCTTAATGGAAAATATATTTTTTCATGTCGTCGCAGTATGATCTATATGGGTGACGCCTTGACCAAAGCCATTCGATCAACCTATTAGATTGTTGAGCTCTCGGGGCTCATCGAAGGACTTTAAGGATACTGGTATTTTGATAACGACACTAAATGGCAAAATGAGTTTTTATAAAATTTGGTTTCATTTTTGTGAACCGAAACGCAGGTTACGGCTGGAGAACAAAAAGACTTTTTATTGAGTATTTAATAGCTTATTTTTAGCTGCGCGAAATGAGCGCTAGTATATCATGCTAACTTTATTAAGGCCTAAAGTGTTTCTCATCTTACCATCAGAGATACTTTATTCAGCCTTTTCCTGCAAAATGGTTGGAACTTTTTACATATGAATGAACCGCAAGATACTATTAAGTTTGAGATTTATGTTAGACTGATATTTCAGATTGGTTATCGAGGTAGCAGCATTGACAATGTTTGTGTACATATACACCCTTTTGAAATTGTTAGAAATTGTTCTGTATTTGTGCCCTGAATGCGTCAATATAGGCTTGTTTAAGCTCGTGCCATGCGTAACGAGTATGATATCGTGTTTTCATGCGTCAACGACTGTGATTAGGCATTGTATTTTGCCCCTTCCCTCTCACATTACTTCTACTTAAATCTGTAGGGGCTTTCTAAAAATAAATAAATGAATAAATAAAAATGTAAACATACCAGTGCTGCGCACAAATCTAGCTTGGTGTGCACAATACGAGTCTAGAATTAACGTTCTTCACGGTGCGCGTAATGTGGGATCCTTGATGTATTTCTTGTCCAACCCTGAAAATAGCAACCCACCACATTGTGGCTTCGCTACGTCTCTTCGCGAAAGTTTGCGGGACTCAGACATCATTTCAACTTTACATGATTGTCCTCTTCTCTATTTGTGATGTTTAACGTTCCAAAAGCACCATCAGATTATGAGAGATGCCGTAGTGCAGGGCTCTGGAAATTTTGACCACCTGGGGTTCTTTATCGTGCACCAAAATCTGAGCTCACGGGTCTACAGCATTTTTGCTTTCATCGAAAATGCAGCCGCCACTGCCGGCACTCTATCCCGCGACCTCCGTGTCAGCAGCCGAGTACCATGGCCACTATAGACCACCACGGCGGGGTGGTTTTCCTCTTCTTGTGAAAGAATAAATGTACCATCAAATTGAAGCACTATGCACACATATAGCAGTACCTTTGGAATGTCCCCGTCCGCCACACGGAGTACTCGAAGCATGTAATTATTGTTTATTACTTGTCTCCGCCTCGGCTTTTTTTCTTCTTTTATGTGTTTCAGTGGACAAACTACGTTATTACCTTTAGTTAATTTAATTTGGGTATGTTTTAAACGCAGTGGCACAATATATGTATACAATTGGACATGCGCTGAACGACATGTGGCCATAGCAGGTTTCAGGTGCAGGCAACTATTAGAACGACTGTCAACTTTCATGAGAAACGCCATACTTATAAACTAACGAAATTGCTACATACCGTGTTACTCTATTGACGAAAGCAAGTGTATGCCGCCTGTTGCCAGGACTTCACTCTCCATGCTATTACGTATCCCGAATCTACGATCGTAAGGTAGTGAGTGATACATACCACAAACCCTACTTAAACTCATGCAAAACTGAGGCAGCACACTAAGCAGGTTACGAAAGTTTTGCTGTGTCTTTTGAGCAATACAGATCCACTCGAATGCTTGTGAACAACTAGACGCTGAACACTTCTCTGTATTCGTGTAGTATTTGCAAGCATAAACGTCGTTACCTTGCCTCTCTTTTCATTCCCTTTTCTTAGTACACAGCAGCAAACCGATCCAGGGTTTTTGAGCTCCTATGCGTGCACATGTGTTGGCGCATTCTGCGAGGTACCTGAAGCGACGAGTGGAATCACAGCATAGAGTAGAATCACATACCTCTTAAATGAGTAGCAAAACCTTCCAGTTCTTAAGCGCGCGTAGTGAATGCTGTTTAATTAGTAATGGCAGTATCAATTTAACGCGATAGAGTTAGAGAGCTCGTGACGCAGGAATTGCGCAATCGGCGTCGGCACCATTGGTTGTGAGCTAAAGATCGAGAAAGAAGCAAATAAAATAAACCATAACATTCTTGGTACCAGTGAAGATCGAACCCGAGCCGATCGTGGGGCAAATAAGGTGTCCTACCACTAAGGCACAATATTACTTGCAGCTACTTCGGGAAAAAACACTATACATAAATGCCATGTAATGGAAAGAGTCTCCTTAACACATTTTGTTCGACAGGTGGCACAACGAAAGCGAGCCCATACGGCGATTTGTAGGTGCATTTGGGAAGCCATCAAACTACGTTGAAAAAGGCCGAGATAGTGCAACCATCGCCGCTAAGAACACGCAGGAACTTTCAAAACGCTTTAAAAATAAACAACTATCTCCATCTAGCGGAAAACATATAATCCATTTCCAAAGGCGTTCGTCAAGAAAACAGCCAACGCTAAATAACGTGCTGCATCCTATGAACAATTGTGAGACTCTTTACGACCTCCGAGATGGCGAGCACGTGGTGTGTATCTTGGAGACCATGTGACTTTTGCTTTAGATCAAAAACCTGTGTGTACCATGTCGCGCGCGGGCGTGCACACACTTGTGTGTGTGTGTGTGTGTGTGTGTGTGTGTGTGTGTGTGTGTGTGTGTGTGTGTGGCTGGATTTCGCTATCGCGTTCAACTCTTCAAGGCGAAGCTTAAGGTTCCCCCAATTTTTTATTTGTTACAATGATACACAACAAGATGGGACAGAGGAGAAAAAAATTAAGGCAGCTTCGCCCTACAGGCAAGCGGAGCTGGGCAGAATACTTAGTTTCTTTTCGGAATGTTTTTCTTTTCCCCCAGTTTATTTCGTTTCCTCTCTTTTTTGTGTCTTTTTTTAATTGCGATGCATTCCTTAGTGAACTTCGGCGACTTTGAGCGTATCTATCTATCTATCTATCTATCTATCTTGCTGCTTACGACTTTTAGCTCTCCTGGCCGTTTCAATATTGATATCGATACGAAACATAGAATGGCATAACATGGCTGTATGAAAAGTTTGGCAGATCCTACGTACCTGTGAATTTACGTCGCGAAGCATGCGCAGGGAAAGTGACCAAGTTGCAATTTGTTTATTGAGCGACACGTCAATAAATGACGCCTAATATATTTACAAATGTTGCACGCACAGATATATGTTGAAGAGTCAGATGTAACCGGTTGCAGATATAACCAGTTGTTTGCACTTGCGCAACCATGTACTCTGGAACATGCGTACTGGCAATACCAGAAGCTGATATGAAGCGCTGATGCCCGCGAAGATGCAGGCCCCTGATACTGCTACACAAATCAACTTAAGCGCATGGCAACTAAGCACAATTGACGTTAAACCGACATCACGGCTGTATCAAAGGACTACATATGTAATGTCTATAAATTGGGCAGGCAGCACTGCAACCACTATTGACGTTTCATAAAGATTAGCGTCTATTTGAAAAGTCATCCCGAGACCTGGCGTAGCTCTGTGGTAGAATGCTACATCGCCACGCAGAATGCTTGGGTTCAATTCCAGCTGGGACCCGTACATTCATTCTTTGCATTTATTGCGTCGACGCTACTGAAGTCGTGTACTTGTCAACGCTCGCGCGTTGAAATTGCCCATGTGTGTTCTCATTGTTCCTGGGTAGATACTAAGTGTTGATCACCTGTGGCATATACCCCATACCAATCGCACATACCCGCCCGTGGGTATGTGCCACTGTCTAACGGGACGTGTTTGACGCCGTACGCGATCGGATTGTGACATTATTCATGTCTTGAACAGCGTGTCATATTCTTCGCACTATATTACCCTCTCATGCTTATTTTGGTTCACGTCAAGTTAAGGGGGCGACCACGAGAGCACCCAAACGTGAGCGTCTAGATAGATAGATAGATACGCTCAAAGTCGCCGAAGTTCACTAAGAAATGCTTCGCATTTAAAACATGTTTGACTAGTCATACCATGAAAATCATGACATGTATGTCATGAAATCATGATTCACATTTCATGATCTTGCAGCTCTCGCGGTGGTTTCGTTCACATGACATGTTGCAAAACTGGTATGGTATCACATGACTGCATGGCGAAAGCAAGTGACAGACACTAACGTAGAAATCATGACATGCATGTCATGAAATAACATGACTACATGCCATGCTCATGATGCGCTCGCGGCCATTTCTCTATCATCACATACCCAAGTTTGATATTACAGTACTTGAATGGATGACGAAGGTATGTGGCTGGTGCGAATATGATAATCATGAGATGCGTGTTATGTAACAACATGACTTCATGTCACGCACGTGATGCGCTGGCAGCCGTTTCGCTAGTTTACCATGTACCAAACTTGATATTACGTGACGCGAACGAACGATAGGTAAAAGACACATCCAAACAGGATAATCATGACATGCGAGTCATGTAACATGACTACATGCCACACTCATGGTGCGCTCGCTGCCGTTTCGCTAGCTTCACATATGCCAAATTTTGTAATACGTGACGTCAATGGATGACAAAAGTATGTGACTGGCGCAATCATGATAATCATGAGATGCGTGTCATGTGAGAACATAAATACATACTAGAGTCAAGACGCTAATACATTTCGACGTGACTCGGTGCGCGTGCTCGGCGGCGTACATTTCGTCGGGTCACGCAGGTCTTGCGACGCCAGGCGCCGGTCTTGCCATATACTCGCAGGCGCGTGCCGCGCTGCGTTGCTTTGACGCATGCGCGTTTGATCACGTTCGGCGTCCCTCCGTCACGAAAAGAGGGATATGCAGTGTTATCTGGGTAACGCATCGGCGCGAAACGCAGCATGTCGCATTTCGCGCCGGTTGCCCTCGGGCTGCGCCGACGGACGCTGGTCGCGCTGGTAGCGCCTGGCGAGACTATAAAGTGCTCGCGTTTTGCTAATGTAGCGTCGCTGTGCCCAGCGTACGCGCGTGTCAACGCTACATTGGAGTGTATTGGGCGCTTCATGATGCGCTTGCGGCCCTTTTACTAACTCCATATATACCAAATTTGGTGTTACGTGAGGTTGATGAATGACGAAAATATACGGCTGGTACAAACGTGAAAATTCTGACAGGCGTGTCATGTAAGAACATGACAACATACCACGCTCATAGCGTGCTCGCGGCCATTTTGTTAGCTCCACATATACTAAATTCGGTATCACGTGACGTGAATAGACGACGAAGGTAAGCGACACATTCAAACATGATAATCATGACAAGTAAGTCATGTACGGCATCATTTACCACCACCTCGTAACATTGTGCTGATTTTATAGTGACATAATAACCTTCCTCATTCGTGCTTCGCATATTATGGATTCGCACTGTACGTGGGATCTGCCAATTTTTTTTTTCACTGTATACTTATACTTTCTTCCTACTCTCCATTGGTTTCTCTTTCTTGATCTTTGTATTTTTCTTCCTATTCTTGCCTTTCCTTTTTTTTCTACTTTCTTGCTTCTCGCTTTCTTTTATTTATTTTTATACGTGATTTGGCCTTTGTTGGTCTAGTTGACGATCGAATACGACAACATACGACAGTCCGGGTAGCTAACCTGCTCCGCACTTACAAGGACAGAGGAAACTAGTACTTCTAGCCCGGTGTTAAGTTGTGACCATATTTACTTTTTCAAATATCTGCTATATGACAATACACATTTACAGGTTGCATTATTTGCGCAGCTGCGTCGGTATAAGAGCCGATTAAATATGAAATGGCTTCTTTCGGATGTCCTCATGACGGCCGTGTAGTGGATTATTGCAGCCGCATGCTGGTATGCCCTGGTCATTTAGGTCAGCAACGGCCTTGCCTGAGCTTCCCTCACAATGTCATGACGTATTTTGATCTCTTGCTGAACGCTCAACAGATAGGTGCCTCTCAGATACGGAAGACAATGTCCCGCAGATTCCTCATGGGAAGTAGTATAGGGGCTCTTTCCGAAAACGCAATCGGTTACAGGAACTTATGCGGAAGGTTTCTTTTTTGGAAGTATTGAAGAGCGTTGCTTTTACAATTGCAGTTTGGTGATGAGTCAGCAAGGAGGGAGCCCGCACGCCACGAGGCTCTGCCTGTACCATCAGAAGTTTTCTGAACAAAATTGCTGTGCGATAGTTTGTGCATCGCTGATTTCTTTTTTTTTTACTTCCGCTGAGCTGCACTTACGTCAAGTATGCTGGTACGTTGGCCCGGAGATGCTCGCCTGGCTCGATACTTCGCACTTTTCTTCCTTCCATCCTTTGTCTCTTTTTGTGTCGAGAAGTGCCACAGACAAATTGCAACACTAGTGCACGTTAAAGAACCCCAGGTGGTCGAAATTTCCGGAGCCCTCCACTACGGCGTCTCTCATAATTATATGGTGGTTTTGGGACGTTAAATCTCACATATCAATCAATCATGCAACACTATCCCAGAGGCATACAGCCTTCGATTGCCTTGGCTTGCTACAAGGCGGTGAGGGCACTTTGCAAATGAAATTAGCAGGTTCTCGATAATTTTTATTCCCTTAATTTTTTCTTTTTTGGCGTACGTTAGTATGCGAAAAAGAAACAAAAAAAAACACGCGAACTGCTGGCACGGAAAGTTCCACGCATGCGAAAGCGTCTATTTGCCTCAGGTTACTTTTGTCGCCTTCCCTGTGTACTCAAGTGACCTTGGCAATGATTATATTCATGAGATGGTTCTTTTACTGTTGTACTCTTCAAGCTCGGATGCACTGATGCAACTTTTCGTTCTTTCAGGCCCATCCATGCTTAAATGCATACACACCTTCTCCTGGTGTTTCTTATCCGCTGGTTGTATGACATGAACAGCTGGTAAAAACAAATTTTTGTTCTTGGTATTTTTTATCCTTTGCAGATAACTAAGCTGATGCAGCTTGAACGAGAGGTGAACGAGAAACGCTAAGGCTAACCCAGTATCGCTTGTGTAGCGAAATTATGTGAAAAAGAATTCAAGTGAACAATACTAAAAGACATGAACTTTTCAGGTTGCCCAGACAAAGCCGTCGTTTAATATTTTTCTCTTCTTTACTAGGAAGGCTATCACTGTAGTATCAGTAGAATGTTTTTTTTATTGGTCACGTTCTGAAAGATAGCTATGAAGATAAATTATGACAGAGTTAATCAAATATATATATGCAAACTAGATACACACATTTATTGAATATGCTGTGCCTCAAAGATTAGCAGGCTCCGTAGGATATGCTTGTCTTCTTTAGTAGCACTCTGGAAGCAAGATTTGCTGATAAATTATGATAATTTATATTAACTTATATTGATTGGCTCACTACACAAATAAGCGCATGAAAAATATATTTGTTTATGAAATACATGGAGTGCCCCTAAGTCGAAAAAGAATGCTTTAAGAAAGCTTTTGACTATAATCATGTACCTTTCTGTAAAGTTGTCATAACTCACCGAATCGCACTGCAATCGAACTTTTTTTTTCTTAGTGTGCTCATGAGGTTGATCCCAAGTGCTGAAGCTAGGGTGAGTTGGTCATCCATGGACTTGGCTTGTATTAGCGTGGTACATGTAAGAAGTAAAGACGGCTTTCCATCTTATATGTGCAGCACTTATACAAGCTTATTATTAGGATATATTGTACCACGCTAACAGAAGCTAAGTCTAAAGAAATTGAGTTCTCTCGGTTCCTTGTACGTACCTGTGTTTTGCCACCTACTTGTCATATGAAGTTTATATTATGTCTCCTTTCATATGGGCTGAGTGCCCGTCCCCTTCGGCTGCTCTCTTCGAGCATGGCAGCGCCACACTCATTGATAGGAAAACAGAAGTGCTAGCGTACCATGGTTCATTTCGTTCAAGCTCATACGCTCTCTGTACCCAAAGGGGGCACAGACACCTGCACTAAAGCAACTCACACAGCTAGCTTCATACAATAAAGAATGTATTGCTCCATGCATAGCCCCACCTTCAGTGCTAATAACTGAAAATTATGATCGAATAATCAGAAGCACGGATTGACAGACGCCTGTAGTTAATGGTATTTCAAAATGACGAATATCTCTTCTCACTTGCTCTGCAAGCACTTCCTAAAATTCGCATATGTGATGACAAGTAAACATTATTGTGCAGTCTCCTTCTTATAATGTTTTCGGTGGTATAAGTGCTCTATTTAACCGTGCTGCTTCCTTGCTCTTTTTTTTACGTTTCAGGAGCAGTTCGGGACATGAATAGACATGCCAAATGCTGCAGTGGACACCAACGCCCGCATACATTTACTTAAGAGAGTCGACTATCGACGTGAAACTTTGTTTTTGAGAACGAAAATGCTGTGTGGAAACAAAAATTCACCGTGAGGAAAAGCTACGGAAAAGACATTCGTGAGAGCAGAAGTCATTACGAGAGGTGGCCATGAGCGTCAGAATTGCTCCGGTCACCACTGAGTGGCCGGCGGTGCTTGTGGGTGCCAACCCGCACTATGCCAGTGTGCTCGTCGAGGGTGACGACACCAGCCACCAGGACAACTGGAGCAGCGCTCAACAAGACCCGTGGGTGGCGAACGACACGACCAGCATGCAAGCCAATCTCAGCCAGTCCTGGCACGAGAACCTTCCGGTTGTGATAACCGTCTCCCTGCTTCTCTGCTTGGTGATCATAGCCACCGTGATCGGCAACATCTTCGTCATCGCAGCCATCATCTGGGAGCGCAACCTGCGTACCGTCAGCAACTACCTGGTGCTCTCGTTGGCCGTTGCAGACTTGATGGTGGCTTGCCTGGTGATGCCACTGGGCGCCGTTTACGAGGTGACGCGCGAGTGGAGAATGCCACCCGAGCTGTGCGACGTGTGGACGTGCTGCGATGTGCTGTGCTGCACCGCGTCCATCTTACACCTGCTCGCGATCGCCGTGGACCGGTACTGGGCGGTGACCATCGTGGACTACATGCGGCAGCGGGACGTTCGGAAGGTGGGCATCATGATATTCTTGGTGTGGAGCGTGGCCTTCGTAGTGTCTATAGCACCGATCTTCGGCTGGAAGGACAAGGACTCACGCAGCCGTGTCCTGCACGAGAAGAAGTGTCTGGTGAGTCAGGACGCCGCGTACCAGGTGTTCGCCACGTGCTCCAGCTTCTACGTGCCGCTCATCATGATCCTGCTGCTGTACTGGCGCATCTTCAAAGTGGCCCGCCAGAGGATTCGCCACAAGCCCGGAGCCAAGGCAGTGCTCATAGTTCACAAAGAACCGTCGACGTCGTCCGCCGTGGCTTCCAACGAGAACACGCCTCAGCACAATGCTACCGTTGCGAGCTCACCCGTGCGCAACAGCAGTAATCAGTCGTCGCCCAGCAACGGCATGAACAAAGCCATGCATGGCGGCATCGGCCGCCTTCTCGTGCTCACGAAGCGCGAGAAGAAGCACGTCGAGGAGACGATTGAGTCTCGGCGGGAGCGCAAGGCAGCCAAGACGGTGGCCATCATCACCGGCGTGTTCGTCATGTGCTGGCTGCCCTTCTTCGTCATGGCGCTCGTCATGCCACTGTGCGAGACGTGCGACCCCGGAAAGCTGGTGTTCAGTTTCTTTCTGTGGCTGGGCTACGCGAACTCGATGATAAACCCGATAATATATACCATATTTAGTCCTGACTTTCGCAACGCCTTCAATAGAATACTGTGCGGCAAGAAGCCGCCCATGAGATGACAGGAATGAGATTCCAGATTTGAAGCGGTTACACTGTGGGCTTTTTTTTATCAGGCTTCAGGCCACTCTTGGTGACCTCTATATATGAAAAAAATGATAACACGTTAACGCATTTTTGCCATCACTTCTGTCAAAGATATTTTTGTATTGACCCGCTAGAACAGAGTTTAAATAACACTGCACATTTGCTTTCGCTTTTGTGCTTTTCTCGAACCACACAGCTTCAGTTAGCCAAGCCTGAAATGTATTTCATGTGGTTGTCGGGTGGCTTCTTCATGTAAACTACGGTAAGACACTACCACTATCCCGTAACGAAGCAAAATTGTTAACGCGTCCTTTAGTGCGTGTGGCTTTAGCCTTTGGGGCTCTGGCGAAAGTCACAGACACTCCACGTACAAGGTAACTTTGACTTGCCCAAAATCCTGTTGCCTCAGGCCGGAATCCTGTTGCAAATATCAGCAGGTTCAGATTAGTATATCCGGTCAACAGTATAAAGGGTGCTTAGCTTCCTTAATATAACTTTTAGGTTAGAATTCTTCTGTAGTGATTGCGTTAAACCTGATGCCAAACACCGCAGAAATGCCCTTGGCAGACTATTCTGCAAGTTTTGCGGGAGGTTCCTACAGCGCATGGGGCTCTGCGCTGTTCGTTAGCCTCCTGCAACGCGCCTTTCTCATTCGCTCAAGCGCAGCGCTTATCACTAAGCACATTCTCTTCATCGACACCTACTCTTCAAACTTGAATATCGCTTTTTGCTTGCATTGCATCGCCAGTTGTTAAAATTTCTGGAGTTTTTGTGAAGGTGTTCGTTCATTTGGAGAGTGTATTTTCCGAAGCCACAAAGGCTTCTCTACAAACTCGCCAAGAAGTGCACATGGGCAAGCCTATAAGGAAAAGTGACGAACTCGTTCAGGGGCTGCTTCGAATTTGTCAACGGCCAATGAATCACGGGGTTTATCACGTGCTGGCCCTTCGCCCCACTGACATCAGCGAACACAGTCAAACTTCCAGAGAAGTGTCCCAGCTCCTCATCAATGTACAGTATATTCATTGTGATATTATCGGACGTCTAGTGTTTGAGTGGCAGAAAAAAGTCTACGTCTTGTCATGCCCAATATGACTGTCACCGTGTTACAGTTACACTTTCGATGATTCGCATTTTGCTGTATAACAATGTCACTGGTTAACCATATGTGTGTTGAGCATCTGTATTTTCCGTGTTTTCGTCGCCATGAACGCGCATATTGTACTCACTCTTCTAAAGGTACTAATGTGATACATTGCCTGACCATACACCTTTTTTTCGGGTGGCCTCGATGTCCCATGCCCTCGTCAATGCATGCCTTTGCCCTCTCTAAATCTACTGAGCCCTACGAAGCCGACGTATAAAATAAACAAGAGCATCGTTTCTCGTGGAGGTAAGTTTTTTCCAGCAGATGTTAAAAACCCGTACGACGACAGCTTTCGTTATAAGCACACTCGGAATGTGTGTAAGAGAAATTCTTCTGTAAGGTATGCTGGCATTGTACGCCTAATGATGTCCTTATTATTCTTTAGGAGTGCTAGACTGATAGGTACAAATTCACTGGTATCGAGAACACCCATGGCACTTAATAATGCAAGGATAAGAAACATGAAAAAAGTAAATTTAGGCGTATGCAACGGTTGAGTGTGCCGTTGCTTACAGAACCGCGGCAAACAATGTGGGTGTTCTTTTCTCATTGAAAAATGAGGAGCTCGTAAACATTTGAACATGAAGACGAAACTGTTCACACAAAATTTAAGAATTTTCTGCAATGCAATCAGCTAAATCAAACTTAAAAAAAACATAGGACATAAGGTACAGTTCTCGGCGAATGAAATATGAGGCTTCAAGCGAGTGGTTCTTGGCGGTAGGGGGACGGTGACAGTGAGAGGGCTTTTAACGGGTGGTTACTGTATACGGAAATTCAGTCTGTGGTGCGCGGTGGACTGCTACAGTCCTTCGAACGCATACGGCAAACCAGTCTGTGGTTCGCGGTGGACTGCTGCAGTCCTTCGGAACACGCGCCCGCCACCAGCTCCAGTGGTCTCACGTGGCATGGCCGTGATCGCAGCGCAGTATGATTGCGATAGCAATTACATCACCAGCGAGAGAGCGTGAACAGCGCGCATTAGAGGCGCTTTAGTTACCCCGCTCCTTGCGATAGGCGCTCCTCCTACCTTTAATACCTGTGCTTTGCCCTACGATGTGTGGTCACCCGTGCGCACGATTATATATTGATGGGGGTGCTTTTGTACGCCACCTCTTCACCGCGATGTTTGGAGTTACAAAGCGCACAAATGTAACTTCACTCGCTGCCGCAACCACATTCGCGAGGAAAACTGACCACTTCGAAAGTCACTGCAGTTCGCGCTCGTCCAATGCGTGTTCTTTTTGGGGCATCCTTTGTGTTTGAGCAGGGCGCTCAACGTCTCAAGCTGCCTTGTTGTACTTCGCTTGGCATTCCAACAACATTCATTGCTTCTCGCATGTGGTGACAGTGGGACTTTTCTTCTGGGTGAGAGGGGGGGGGCACCATGGCAAGCAATGATATGCTGGTACCACCAAGAAGCGAGACCGATCGGTTGCCTACCGAATGCAAGGACCACATGTCACGAACAGCGTCACGCTCCCCATCAACCTTCCCGCCTTCAGCCACGTGCTCTGAGTGTCATGTTTCAATCGCCGAGCACAGTAGTTATAGAAGCTAACACAGCACAGGACAGCTAGTTTTACGTATTATATTGAGCGCAAATTGAAAAAGGAAACATTAGGATATCAAGGTGCTTGCCTCAGTAATCTTAAATATAGTTTTTTTCTATGCCACGTTAAGAGTTTCGTCCGCACAAGGTTTATTACCAATGCGATGTTCATAAGAAACAAAAGCTGTTACGCCTCCCGTATAGAGAAGGCGCTCTTTCAAGTCAATATTTTAATTTCTTTTAAACAGCC
The DNA here is from genome assembly GCF_043290135.1 of Rhipicephalus microplus. NCBI lineage: Eukaryota > Metazoa > Arthropoda > Arachnida > Ixodida > Ixodidae > Rhipicephalus > Rhipicephalus microplus. Next base: position 176,620,002 of record NC_134700.1, read on the forward strand.
TTCTTATCTGTCGAAGCATCAGGCCGCGTACACAGTAACGCGTAATATTCGTTACAATATCGAAATGACAATTTTCCATCTCTTGCTATACAAAACACTCACTTCAAGTATTGTCTCAATGTAGCTGCATGCTTTAAACTGGCACCTTTCTTATGTAAGTGCTTGAAGGCGTCAGCAGAGCAGGTACGTGTACGAGCCGAATGGTGGCATGTCCAACAGTAAATACTCAACCTCTCCATCAGCATCCCGTATCAGACTTAGAGACGACCACCCTGTTCGTGTTGCTCCAAGTTGGTTACCTACATTTATTCCCTCAAGACTCCCGCTGTCTTCCTGCATAGTAAGAGCCTGTTGACAAAGTGTTTCCCTGAAAAAAAAAAGAGCGCGCTTAGCAAAGTGAGCAGTACCTAAGTAGCAAGACTGCCAAGGCTTTTCGCTCAAGAAATTTCAAAGCAGTCGTGCTATGTAAAGTTGGCATTGTCTTTGTAGAGTAACATATAGCTGTTCGTGGTCGTCAGTCTCTTCGTGTGGGTGTGAGAATGAGTGTGCCAATGGATGTGTTGTACGCCAATTTATCATCCCCTTCACTCTGTGCTGCTCCCTGAATCTGTGGCGTATATGCTCAACTGACTATATTTATTCTTCGGTGAAACACACTAAACGAGCAGCATTTAGAAGCGTGTTTGTGGTAGCGGGAATGTGCGAGCAACATAGAAGCTGACATGACTGCTTTCTTAGAAAGTAGGCAGGATACCAATACTGAAAATGTTTCAATAAAAAAGAAGCATTAAGTTCGGCCCGTTTCACTACGAGAATTACCTTGCTTGTAAGTTTACTGTCTGCACTCCAAATGATAATATTCACAAGGAACATCATGTGGTGACAAAATATCGAGTGATCGTAAAACAAAGCGGTAATGAACACGACAAATAATAAAGCTTAGAAAAGCACGGATGATATTACTTAAAGTTTTTAAGCAAAAAAGATGAAACTATGAGATAAAGGGAAATGAAATGAAGTAACCGGAAAAGTAACTCGACGTCGATGTGTACCGAACCGACAACCATTGATTTGAATGATCTGGGTTCGGTACCCACCTGCGCCGAGTAATGTTAGTTTTTTTATGTTAATGTGATTTATTATGTTAGCTATGCTATGACAATGACACATTATATTGGCAGAGTGTGTTTTATGTGCCCTCTCGATGACATAAAAAGTGCAAGGACCTCTAGATTAAAAGAAGAAACACGTTTTGGTTTTTAGTTTTTCAAGCTCATAGCCTCTTTTTGGGGGGTATGGGAGAGAGAGAGAAAAAAATTATATTGAATGAAGCTTGTGAGTGAAGGTGGGAGGGTCCATTATTCCAGGAAACCTCTGGCTTGGACAGCCCGCCGAGCTCGAGCGACGAGTTGACGCTGCTCGACCAGGTCCGGCTGGGAGATCGCAGCCTCCCACGCTTCACTGAGGGGGGTGTAAATTTTTTTACAGCGTTCAAGGCACAAACAATGTCATGGCGTGCCACTTCCTACTATTATCGCGATGAAGGTCTGTACGAGGTTTTGGTTAATCGGTGTAAAAGATGGACGCATACAGCAACGTGAACAGGAACCGACGAACAGGAGTGGATGGTGGGTTTAAACCTTTTGGTTATCACTGGCTCTTGTACCATTGACGGTTATTTCATGGTATTCCAAATGTCTTTGCGTTGCGTACTCTGCTTCATCTCGTGTTTGTTATTCTGTGTCCCATGATGAATTGTGTAATTTTTTTGTCTTTGATTGCGATACGTGTATCACTAAATGCCCACATCTTTGTGTAGCAGCATGTGTGTTTTAATGAAGCAGGTGCTTTGAGGTGTGGGAGCAATGGGGAACAATAGAAGTTCGCGACTGTTCAAGGCGCCTAAGTCTCACTGCATAAACTCATTTCGTTAGAAAAAAGCATGTACGGCACCGGTTCTATTCCCAGGATTTGCGGACAACTGTACGTAGCGGCGGTTCTCAGCTGATAGAAACGATGTGCTGCCATAACTGAATGAGAATTAGGTTGAAAAATCAAACCTCTTAGAAAAGCTTCAATTTCTATATAGCTGATACTGAGTGGAAAGTTTTGGTCAAATTGCAGCATCGCTTTATGAAGGGCGCGATTACATGTGTTTTTACAAATTATGTGTAGTGTGCACAAATATCTGAGTGGTGTGGACACAGTCCTGTATTGAAAAACATGGACTGAGTGCGTAAGCGTTGAGCTATGTATAGCCTTTTGTGGCTTACCTAATTTTTGATGCCAACTTTTGTGCAAGAGAAGAGGAGTAGCCGGTGCCACGCATTGGCACCAACCTCTCCCTAAATGCACTTAATAAAAAAGAAAGCCGTGACTTACCAGAAACATGAAGCACCGCCCATTTGAAATCCACGGGGCCCCAATGTAATATACAAGACAACATGGGAAGCCACAAGTTTTGTTTAGGGACACTCTCATTTGACTATATTATTCAAATAAGACTTTGATGTATACAACCGGGAGGCATTTTCGATAACAAGCTTTTTTCGCCAGATATTATTTCTCTACGCCATTTTTTCATTCAATTAGTGCAAGCCTCCATTTTTTACGACAAAATATGGTGTTACTTGCCCATGTAGACAAATCCTGGTGATATTCTCGCGCGATATTACCGATATAATTAGATATCAGTGATTGAACCATGAGATATAGTGGTAATACGTGATGTGCCATCGCTATTGCTTCAGTTTCGTGCAAATCAAGGTAACGAAAGCTATCCTTGAGGTGCCCAAAGATTACGCGTGAAAGAGTTCGTGCAACAGAGTGACTTTCTGAATAACTTGTTGCTAGATTATAGTCGGTACATGGTGCGAAGCGTGATTGCCACTGAATTAACGAACGCAGTTTTATCAGTGGTTAGAATGATTATGGCTTCCCCCCAAAAATATGCGAACGGTCGGATATTGACCAAATATGCGGAATATTTGTTTGTAAGACGAGCTGTGTTCCACATATTTTCCACTCGGAAGCAGATCTTCGCTATTCGCACTTTCGTTTCACTTTCGGGGTAATTGTAGAGGTTCTTTTGCAAGGACTTCTGAAGGTATTGTCTTCTTTTGGTTGCGTAATACTCAAGTTGTTAATAAACTCTCTCGAGTAAGCACGTACGTATTTTATTGTTGAACTTCTTATTGCTTCTATATATGAATGGCAGGGTATGGTAGAGTGGTATGGTAGAGTCGCATGTATAATGATGACATGTAGAATGAGCATGTAGAATGCAGAATACCGAGATCTCTTTTCAGTTCTTACAATTTGGAAAAAGATATACCGTAATCATAGCCATTGAGACTGACATATGATGTCACATCTGTTAAGTGTACAATTTCTGCAAACTCACATTGCCAAAAAAATCATGCCCTTATTTTACATATAACGATGCGGGAAATTATAGGTTTTGTGATTCTCTACAATTGTTAACTTCTCATACGTTAGTGCTAGGGGCCTGACACTGAGCTGTATTGCCCACAAAAAGATTCCAGTAAAAATTTTTAAAATGGCCATTGTAGTATGGAGATATGTTTACCTCGGTGATCTTTACTATTTTCTCAGGCAACAGTGCGGGCCACATCTGGGTATACGTGTAAATAGGGTAATTGAAGTTGTATAACGTTGCCTGTGTAAGTGAGTGACTTGAAGATTACTTATTGTTACAGTAAATCTTTGTTGTTACAGAGTGTGCATAACACGATTGTTACCTACATTGCCATGGTCGACGTCATTAACAATACCCTGACACATATCGATATCTGCTTGTGTATATTATTACATACTTGTGTGAATTAATACATACAACACGAGGTTCCCGAGCTTCAAGTTCGTGCGTAGCATTTGGGTTTTATTGTTGTCGTTGAAAGAACAAGGTGGTGTGTACAAATGCTGGATCTGCGTAATATATAATTACATATATCTTCGGTATATTCATTCATGAATAAAGATTATTCTGCCTGTTGAATTACAAAATACAGTTCCTGTTTTATCTACAGTACATGATTGCGAAAGCGCATGAAATGAGATTTTTATACTAGCTGCCAAGGTCCGTGCAAAATGATTGTCAGTTCTGCCTTGACAGCACCGCATTTCGAAGCAATTAATATATACCGACTGTTTTTGCATCTTTCATGACAGCCGGTTTTCGTATCGCAAATCATGATATTAGTAGCACGAAGGCTGGCCACTGGCCGGATCACAAAATTGCTTGAACAACGAAAAGTTGTTGTGTGAGACATATTGACGAATATATGAGAGAGACAATAAGGTGAGGAAAAGGCAGGGAGGCTAATATGAAGTTGGAGCGTGCGGTTTGCTATTTTGAACTAAGGGAAAGAGGAATGGGGAATAAAAATGATAAAGAAAGCGAAAAGTGAAATAGACGCGCGAAAAAAGAAAAAAAGTGAGCGGGGGGGCTATAGCCTATTCACAAGGGCACTATCACGCAAAAAATTCAATAAGGCCTTCACTATTCTTCTGTGTGAAGACAGATCATGTCGGCTTTCAAACACTGATTGTTCTGACAAGGGTATGTCGTTATGCGGGCTGTCTTTGCCCGCTGTAACGGGGGAGTGACAGAGAAGGTGCTCAATCGTTTCATCGCTGCTGCAATGATCGCAAGCAACACTGTCGTCTATGCCGATTCGGAAGGCGAAATCTTCAGTGAAAGCGACACCAAGCCACAGTCCGCAAAGCACCGTTGTGTGAAGTCAAGAAAGTCCGGACAGTGGCCGAAGTCGACGAGACGGGTCCAGCCAATGCAGCTGCGTGTGCCGTAAGCACTCAGCGTTCCACAGAAATTTTACTTTGTCATTAGCATTTTTTTTCGAATTTTCATTGCATATACTATATGCGGCAATCAGTATGTGCTAGAGAGACGATTCCACGCACCACAATATTAATAACAAGGCTAGTTACAATGTTTGTTCGCTGGTGCAACCGTCCCACGACAAGACACGGCCGTTCTTTGGAATTGGTTGGGTGGCTGATGGCGAGCCATTAGAAGGACAAACTGCTTATGGAAGTAGAACTATAGTAATTGGAAAATCCGCAGCTCTCACTACGTGTACTCGCACTTTGTAGTTTCTGTTTCTTTGAGCAGTACCTTACACAATACGTTGTCGGATGCCTTGTTAATTTGCATTATACATCAACGAAGCTTGTAAAAGTGATATGGGCTATCGTCCTCTTTCAGATATATAAATGGATTATTAGCGGCAACTGCAGCTGATAGCATGTGTAAACAGATTCATTGACCTCGGAAATTCATGCATTTTGACATCAGTAATGTCTCCATTGCTCGCACATCGCAAGGGCTGTAACGCGGATCTTGTGGTACTTGCACTTTTCGCGACCCACCATGTTAGTATAGCAGTTCGCGTGTCATACATAGGCATGAGTTCAAGGTATGCCCTGCCACCGGGACTTCATGTTACCCCCTTAAAATAGTCTTGGCTCTTTCGATAATCTCACATAAACATGATTGATCTATTTATTCTATATTCATGAACACTTCCGGGTACAAGCCATGGCAGCTTAGACTCAGACCACTCGGGCAACAACCATGGTGGAGGAGGAGTTGCGAGGTGTAAAGCTGACCGAAAGGTCGTGTGATTGAATGCCGGCCACGGAGGCCGAATTTTCGATGGAAGCAAAGCTGCTTGAGACTCATGCACTTAGATTTTAGGTCCGTGTACAAAAGCCCCCGGTGGTCCAAATTTCTGGAGCCTGCCACCACGACGTCCTTAATATTTATATCATGGTTCTGGGGACATTATACTCCAACAGTTATTATCAATATTATTACTCTCGTAACCAGTAACATTTCTTTTCAAATGAAGTGACCACCACATATTTCTGATTTTCCAACAATCTGGGTATCGAGAGGGGTTGCACCTTAAGCATACTACGTTTCATTAGCTGATATGCGAATGGTAAACTAGTACGTGCTTTATCACAGAAGTCGAGCACTAAGTATTTGTACAGTCGTGATATAAAAAAAAAATACCGTAGCTTGCATGAACCGGAGGCTTAACGCTAAAGTGACAGTGGAGCTGAAAGACATTTTTGAAGCCCCGGCTGTAGCGATTTAGCTAATTATTGTTATTGTTCACTTTTTTTATAGTGAGTTAGCATTGGTAACAGACGTTGCAATAATTTCAACAGTGTTTAAAAAGCGCTCGATGGTCGTGACACCTGGTGTGCTAAACGAGACACGCGATGCTAAAGAGGAGACGCGAGACGTGGGACAGAATGATGTTTACTTTTCTGCGCATCAAGTGTGACAACATTGATTGATATGTGGGGATTAACGTCCCAAAACCACCATTTGATTATGAGAGACGCCGTAGTGGAGGGCTCCGGAAATTTCGACCACCTGGGGTTCTTTAACGTGCACCCAAATCTGAGCAGACGGGCCTACAACATTTCCGCCTCCATCAGAAATAGAGCCGCCGCAGCCGGGATTCGAACCCGCGACCTGCGGGTCAGCAGCCGAGTACCTTAGCCACTAGACCACCGCGGCGGGGCAAGTGTGACAACAGTGTAGTGTACCTGAACCGTTCAGTGAATACCACGGTGAATAGACTATCTCCATTCTAGCTTCCTGTAAAAAAGGATGATAACTTCTTGCTCATCATTATGGTAGTTTACTGTCACGTGGCAAGCGTTAAGTGATTTTTTGGGGAATATATCTACTAGCTGTACGTTTATTTTGCGTCCAGTGAGTTGTGTTACGTGATTAAGATGTCGCATGGCAATCGCCACGTTATTTTTTTTTTTTTGGCGGAGCCAGAGACATGGCAAGTGTTACATCATTTTGGCGAGAACTTGCCACGTGACTTTCATTACGTGATTTTAGGATGCGTGATCTATAATGACTCCCATCACGTGCCTAGTGTTAGGCAATCTTGGTACGAAAATGTTTTTCGTTTTGTTTGTATTTTTTTCAGTTCCTTCAATTGATTTCTCTTTCTTTCTTTTTCCTCTTTCTTTTTTTATCTATTTAATTTCTCTCCTTCTCTCTCAGTACGTTCCGTCTATCGCTTTCATATTTATTGCAACCTACGCCAACTCGGCGCACGTGTACTTGCAGTGAAGGAGGAGATCAAGAACAGAGAAAAGCCCACAGATGCCTTGCGCACCCTTTTGCTCTCGTATAAACGAGTAGATTACGTGGATTCATTTTTCTCTGTTTGCATCACGCAATGATGCGAAAAGCTTAAACAGCTGGGTCATTGATTGATATGTGGGGTTTAACATCCCAAAACCACCATTTGATTATGAGAGACGCCGTAGTGGAGGGCTCCGGAAATTTCGACCACCTGGGGTTCTTTAACGTGCACCCAAATCTGAGCACGCGGGCCTACAACATTTCCGCCTCCATCGGAAATGCAGCCGCCGCAGCCGGGATACGAACCCGTGACCTCCGGGTCAGCAACCAGGTACCTTAGCCACTAGACCACCTAAACAGCTGAGTTGTTAAAGCAAAAGAATGAATGTCGAACGCACGAAATAAAATACGGAAAACGAGCTTCAGTAGAAACTTGTATGAAACTCAGTGTCCTCTGAAATTAAATTTGGTTCATCTGTACAATACAAAAATTTTAAGGCATTGTCTTGGTGCCTTGTTAGGTGCCTTGATGTAGCGCTAAATTGTCAGGAAACTCACTAAGGGACAGAAATAAATTATGGCAGTAGGTGGACTAAAAGCTTACCAAGCTGATGATCGGCTCCTGCGGATGTATATTGTAAAAAAAATAACGTTTGTGCCTTGCCCATCAGTTAAGCGACACCCTGAGACTATCAATTAATACCAGCTCTCCAGTTTTTTTTTTTGCTTCCCAATGACTTCTGAAGTTCTATCTTATGCCGAGCTTTCATATTCGGACATGGTAAAGTTAATTTCAAGAAAAAGTGAGAGTTTCTATCTATAGAGATTTCTAATTAGTGCGAGAATGATATAAAAAAATCACCGCCCCAGCACTCTATACAAATAGGTAACCAGCGAAACCTGAAACATGTGGCTCCGGTGTTTACAAGTGGGTTCAATCCGATGTGGAACTGAAGCCTTTCGCAATTATTGGTTATATGATCGTGGTTCTTTGTGAGTTTAGACACACGTTTGGCTTGGGTTTACCACTGTGTTTATTTCACATGCCGTACATTGTGCTTCGCTTGATGGAGGTCATGGAGAAAAGTAATAAGCGGTTAAATTCAATCCGCAATGCGCTCATCATAGTAGTTATTCTCGAACCAGAAGCGGTCACAGACGTCACAGCCGAAGCCAAAGTGCCGCTGGAGAAACTCCCGCCAAAAGCGGGTGTTCCCCGCGAACGCGCTGCCGCAGTCATCACATTGACGCCTCAACAACGCGTTGTTGCAAGCTTTTGACACAACTAGCTGACACGGCGCCGTGGTCTGAAAACGTTGTGGGACCCTTAACCTTCGCCTTTTAGAGTTTTAACGCGATCGCAAAATCCAGCCCCTAGTGCGCCCTTTAACCGCTAAGTGCATGCTTAATAATATGTTTTGTTACATACACAAACACGCGCACGCACACACACACGCCCACAGTAGATTGTACCAGCACACGCGCACGAATGGTGCATACAGGTTTTAGGCGTGGCTTGTGCGTCCCTCGTGGTACGCAACAACCAGTGGCACATATCCGAAATAGCGGTCCTTACGATTTCGACCTCTAATGTGATTCCGGTGAGAGATTTCTTCTGTGCGTTGTTGAACAATAAAAGATAGTGCTCAATGACATGTTAATGGCTGCTAAGGGGGAATGAGAGACAGGAGCATTCAGCCTTTAGGTAACGCGCACGCTGCAATCCCCATTAGCAGCTAATGGCATGTACATTGAGCACAATCTGGCAAAAAAGGGTTGCTACGTTATACTCGCTGGGTTTAACCTCCTTGGTTTTAGAAAGGTTTAGCGAGCGTTGGGCCGCATAGCCATGAATACAGTGAACTAGTATATACCATGAACTCGAGGTGGTTAAAGCTGGGAAGTTACCCGAAGCGCAAGCCGCAAGAAAGTGTGCATGTGCCACTTCCCGTTTAGTCCTTGAAATGTCCGCTGGATGGCGGTGCCTCTATATGGAGAATATATGATGAAAAAATGCGAGATGGTGGTACTTGGAGTGCTGAATAGATGGACGAACGAACACACAGACAGATGCATGGATGGACGCATGAAGGGACGCCGGCGCGGATGCATGGACGAACGCAGGGACGGACGCACGAACAGACGCACCCACGGACGGGTGGATGGACGCATGGACGGTTACACAGACGTATGCAGGAACGGACGGAAGCAAGAACGAATGGACGGACGAATGCTTCGCCCACTCCCCATCATTCACTCCGTGGATATGCTGCCATTTTTTCGATCTGATGCAAGAGTCGCATGGCCTCTAAGATACACGCAGCGCGCTCGCTATCTCGGAGGCCATAAAGAGTCTCTCAATGCCTCACAGATGGCAGAAGATTATCTAGAGTTTGCTGTTTGCTTGATCAATGCCTCTGGAAAGACATGGTATGTTTTCCGCTAGATGGATATAGTTGTCCATTTTTAGAGCTGTTTGAAAGTCCCTCTGTGTTTTTAGCGGCGATGGCTGTGTCCCGGCCTTTTTCGACGTAGTTTGATGGCCTCTTAAATGCGCCTACAAATCACCGAATGGGCTCGTTTTCGTCGTGACACCTGTCGAACAAAACGCGTTAAGAAGACTCTTGCCACTACATAGCATTTCAGTAGTGTTTTTTCCCAAATCAGCTGTAAGTAACAATGTGGCCTTGTGGTAGAACACCTGCTTGCCACGCAAACGGCCGGCTCTGATCCCCAATGGAACCGAAAATTTTATTGTTTATTTTTGCTTTATTTCTCGATTTTTCGCTCACGGAAGATTTTTCGCTCAGAAACAACGGTGCCAACGCCGACGGCGGAAATTCAGTGGCACGAGCTCTCTAACGCTATCGCGTTGAAATGCGCCCGCCACCGGTACTTGCGTTCCGGTTCACGATTTAGCGGGGCCACGAAAAGCATTTGGATCATCGTTACGCAGTTGCTGCAAGCAATCGGCCTCCTGGTCCTCCTTTTTGTGCCCGGACTGGCTCAGCGAATCCGAGCTCTCTCGCGTTTCCACTGTTGGCGTTCTTCTAGAGTTGTCCGCGGCATACTCATGTGAAATGATTTAGAAGGAACTTATGCGTGCATGCTCGGCGCCACGACTGCGACGGGATGGACGACGTCACTCACAACGTAGCCAATGGCGCGCTTGCTTTGGTACGATGCTTCAAACAATGTAACTGAACACAGGCAATGGCGACCACTCGTGGCGCCACTGCAAATGTTTTTGTTTCTCTAAGTCCTATACAGCTTTGGCTGTAAGAGTTGCCACCTAACCATGATAGTGTGCGCTCGTTTAGCTTAAAACATGTTGCTGCTATAACAGCATAATTATATAATGTAAGTGAAGAGTAGTAAACCTCAGCTAACTGATAGGTATGATTACCTCGCATCTAGCTAACATAGCATTGCACGGCTGCGTACCTTGGAGCCTGATCTCCAACTACGTATCCCGTACAGCATATTACGACGTGACGGTACCTGACGGTAGTTAGAGCGCGAAAAGAGAACGATGACAAAGAGACAAGAAGGAGACTTCTTGTATCTTTGTCATCGTCTTCTTGTCTCTTTGTCAAGAAGGACAACCGCCACACTACTAAGTGACTATACCCTTCTGGGCCGTCTGTAGCTTGGAGTGGCCTTCTGAAATGACTGATGTTTTATTATTTAAATGTCTGATAAACCGTTATGTGAGGTCTGCGGGCGCAGCAAAACAATCATGCACATCTTCTGTGACTGTACCCACTTCAACTCCGAAAGAGCGGCCTTTTCAGCTGCACTAAGGCAGCTGGACAACCGCCCTCTCACGGAGAACAAATTGCTAGGACCCTGACCTACCCTCTCTTCAGCACGAATCGCTCTGAAGGCGTTGTTGCGGGTCCTTCAAATAACCGGACTTCAGAAAAACTGTGACTGTTCTCATATCTTGCTACTCTATAATACTTGAACGGTGCTGTAGTCGTCACTTTGTCTTGTTTCTTTCGTCGCCCGCAGTAACAAACTCTTCTTCTCTTTCACTCTTTCACACCTTTTTCCCCCACCCTACGTACAGAGTAGAAAACTGGAGGCTTCCTCTAGTTGATCTCTCTCTCAATCTTTCCTTTACCTTTTTTCTCTCTCTTTGAAGATGTTCGTAATCTGCGAGTAAATGTGGTAACTGAACTCAGTAAGATGTAGTTGCCCATATTGTGAACATCATGTTCTTGTGAGCAAGGTGGATGGACAAGGGTTCAAAACTCACTGTTCTCTATAAAAAAGCAACTGTTAATTTATTATAGAAGCAGTCAATGGTTTATCATAGAAGCAGTCAAACTGAAGGCCCCAGCGAGTCCTTACAGGTTATTCCTTCAGGGCGTCATTAAAGCTCTTTGTCTGTCTGTCAACCGATTTAGCAGCAGCCACGAAGAACATTTGTCGACATATATCTCGAGGTGCTGCCCCAAAGAGGCTTATTTTAAACCTCCTTTTGCTGGTCCGTTTCCGACGTAATTTTGCTAGACTACGCACCACGGCAATAAAATTCAAAGCGATTGAAATGCCACGAGTGGGGATGCAGGCACCGTATATTAATAGCGTATGAACAAAGTCAGGACGGCAGACCACTATTGTTCTCAAAGCTCATCAATCGTCTCAAGGCGTGGCTTGTACGAGAGAAGCCACAAGCGCTGTGAAGGTGCTCACTTACACCATTGCGTCTGCTGCTTGTTTTACTTTGAATCGCAACTAAATGTGAGACCCATGCAATTCTGTTCTTGCTGTTTCTGCAGGCGTGAGCCCCGACAAAGCTTGGTGCGTTTTGGGGCGCATCGTCCCTGATAGCAGTCCCAGTGGTGTGACGTCTTGTACTGTGCAAATAGTCCATGACCCTCGCCATCCTCCCTAAGGGGCGTGCTCTTGGAGATCTATTTCGCATAAAAAGGTAGTACACCACAGAAAACGCTAAAGCTACACAACACCACCACTCGCATGGTTGGGTATAACGCCTCGTATGTATTGACTGAACTGGGGCACGTCATGCGCGCTTTCCCTTGCGTGCACAGGACTTGTTGATGCGTCTGCGTATTATGGTCCTCTGACTCCGTCACGGAGGAAGGCTGGGAAAGAATTTCGCTTGTGAAGGCTGCATGCACGGGCCCAGTGACAAACATTTCAAGCTCGTCTCCTGATTTCACGGCGCTCCAAACTATATCTTGGTTCCGCTTGTAATGAACCGATTTCAGAAATTCTTCAGATACAGCGCTCTTCAAAGGGCACGCAACAGATTCCATTGATTAACTACTATTTCCTGTGTGCTCTTATGAGGGGCCCATTAAACGTGTTCTACTCCTCATTACAAGGCATGTGCCCGTGGCGCATGGATCACTGTTTCATAGCAACTACCGTCCACGGACTATTGGATAAATCAACTCCTAGTTACCAGGTTCAACAAGCACATGAGTTGGGCGCTTTAGGTTCATGAGCTATGTCAGGAACACAATTCTAATCTACCACTATCCTGTGAACCCCTCCTACATTATAGCGGTGTCAAGAATCTACGGGGTGCCAGTCACTCAGTGGTAAACCAATTTTACACCGTCATAGCTAACCTGACATGTTTCACGCACTGTGCGGCCAGTTATGGAACGACTTCAAACGTTAGCACGTATGTGCACATGAAACATACCTGAGACCATGCACTGACTTCCTCATAAGGCCCCTAGAAGGCATCTTGAGTGACGAGTATAGCACGAGAGGAGCTTCGCTGCAGCACACGTCTCATGCACCTCAATGTGCCTTGTGTCACCCTTACAAAAACACCGTTAAGAGTCATCGTCAGATGGTGTCTACCAGATTGTACTTCTCGGAAGAAGCGGATGCGGAATGGTGTTTGACGTAAATAATGTTGTTAAATCTCTCTCTCTCTCTCCCGACAAGGACAGTTGTTGATCCACCATCTGCGCATGATGAGAAAAACGTCGCGGGACATGTTGCGGTGGTGTCAACATATCGGTTGCAACTAAATTAAGTATGGCCCGATGATAGGAATTTCAATATACTCTGCATCTATTGCAACTATCTCAAGCCTAACTAAGCGAGCTAGCCACAGAAGCAATTTAATTCCGCGTGTGCCTTGGTGGAATAGTCCTCGATCAAGTTTGCGACGTGAAGGTTGCAGGTTCGATACCAGCCGTGGTGGTCGCATTTTGATGGAAGCGAAATAGCAGAAGCCCATGTACTGTGCAATGTGAGTGCATGTTAAAGAACACCAGATGGTGAAAGTTTCCAGAGCTATTCTCTACAGCGTCTTTCACAATCATCTCGTGGTTTTAAGATGTAAAATACTTGATATTATTAGTATTCATTTATTCCCGAAAGGAATGGTACTATGAATAAGGTTGCAACGGAGAGGGTGACATTGAACAGAATGTCATCTAACGTTGCCGTTTGAGAGAACGCTTTTACGAAGTTTATTCATTTAGTTAAATGTCTCATACACAGGTCATGGCTCGGGGGATTCGGCGTCAGAGCTCCAAAAACATTTCACTACCGTTCACGAGAATAACTAACATTTATAGAACGTGAATCTGAAGTAAAGAGTTTTGGTTCAATGGCTATGTTTCAGGAAATGGTGGCCGCACCCAAAGAAAAAGAAGTGCTTAAGAACTCCACGTCACAGCTGCTTATCTGGTCAAAACGTTATTAATCGTTATACTCGAGAAAATTACGCATCACTTGTAAGTTACAAAGCTACGTTCCTCGTGAAGCCACGGACAGCTAGCGAAAGGTCAGCGCGCTGCTTGTTTGAAAACCATGATCACGGGTATAGATGCAGCGTGTGAACTAATCTACTTTTTTCACACTCTGTACACGCAAACTCATATCATTCCTTTGAGGAAGATAGGTCAGTTCAACCATAACAGTCGCTCTAATAAGAGGGAAGATAAATTACGAAAACATAACGTAACCAATTTGCATAATGCTTTTTTTCTGAGTATATAGGCACGTAGAACAACTGCCCCATTTTCAATTGGCCTGACACTTGTGTTGGGCGCACGGCACGCATAAACCCATTAGATGAACATGCTGCAGGTATAGCAGTTTCAATGTTGCAAAATTTTGCAATGTTGCAATGTTGCAAAGTGAGTCAGCTGTTTCATTCTTCATTCTGATGTTATACTTTTTTCTTCTTAATAATACACATGCCCAATTGAGGCCACCTTGCTAATATTTATCATTTTGATGCACCAACAACAGCAGCAAACACTCAGCTGGCTTTTTAAGCAGTCGACAAATGCTTCCGCTGTTCAATACACCTTGAAAAAATTTTGGAAATACAACTTCTTTAACTTGCCAGAAAAAAAAACCTTACGGAATCGACTGTTTATTTCCTTTGGATACGGAGAAACCCACGTCAATTTCTTGTCATAACGAAAGCACGGTAGATATATCAAACAGATTGAGAGAAGGGGAAAGTAGAGAGGCTAACTAGGCACTGGTATCCGGTATGCTACACTGCACTTGTGTGGGGAAGTGGGAGGTTGGGAGCAGAGGTGAAGAGGAAAACAGAAGTTTCGAATGAATAGCCAATACTGAAAGAAAGACATGAAGAAAAAGATGGAAGTACAAAGAAGATAGCCAGTGGAGAGAGAAGAAAAAGGCACAAGTACAGGTTGGGGTTAGCCAGTAGAAAAGAACAAAGAGGAAGAGAAAAAGCGAAGTACAGGGAGGGTAGCTAGTATTGAAAGAGAGGGAGGAAGAGACAGACGAGAGTACATGTATGATAGCCAGTATAGAGATTGAGGAATGAAAAGAAGGAAGTGCAGGGAGGACACCCCGTAGAGATTCAGAATTAGAGTTCAGGGAAAGAAGCCGGTAGAAAAGAAAGAAGAAGGAAGAGAAAGATGAAAGTGCGAGGAGTATATCCAGTAAAGAGAAAGAGGAAGATAAAAAGGGAAGCATAGAGAGGATAGCCAGTAAAGAAAGAGACGGAGGACAAGAAAAAGAGAGAAGGCAGGGAGGTTAACCAGGGACATGCCCGTGTTGCTACCCTACGCTGGAGGGATGGGAAGGGGGATTATAAAGATGAGAGAGAGAGAGAGAGAGAAAAGAGAAGAGAAAGAGGCAAGAGAATTGTCAGTCAATGGGCTGACGCATATGCAGCGGTGGCTCTAAAGAAAAGGTGAAGGCGTTCACATATATCTGTAGTCCTCAAAAAGCGCAAAACGGCTTTGACTGCCTTTTGGGCCGACGAAGGATGATTACGGTGCTCCTGCAGCATTTGCACAGAGAGTGGCCGATCGTCCAATTGTCACAATGTGTCAGAAAGCTATTGTCTCTCAGCAGTAAATCGAAAGCAATGGCATAGCAGACGGTCGACGTATTCTTCGGTGCCGCAGACGTCGCAATCCGCACTGTCGGTCAATCCAATGAGGGTTGTATATGCTTTTGTGAAGGCAAGCCCTAACCAAAGCCGAAAAATAAGCGAAGCTTACGTCGACTAAGTGCCCAAGGGGGTCGAAGTTCCAGTCGAGTATTTATTTGGTAGAGTATCGTATAGTCTTATGCTTGGGGAAAGAGATATACAGCATAAACACGGGAGAATGTAAAATACCTATGTGGACGCCTAATAAAACGTGCCATATTCCACACATTCTGTCTGCGACTCAACCACTTCCACGACTGCTCCTCCTTCAGAAACGCCCCTATCTCCGTTTGACACATGCTGCCGTGATTAATAATCGCGCTACCCTCGCACGTCCGGCCGACAAGGAAACCGCTTCACTTGGTCTCCAGAGGCAAGCCATGAGCCTCGAGCTGCGATTAACTGCTGCACGAAGCACGTCGAGAGATAGAGGCAAGAAAAAATGAAGCGAAAGACGACGTGGATGGAGTGCACGCACGCCCGCGACGGGCGACAAGAAGAGGAACCAGGACTCAGAGAGGGAGCGTAAGGACGGAAAAGGAAGCAGCGATAACAGTCACGTCTCGGCACGCCACTCAAGGAACCAAAAGCTCGGCGGCGTCTTCCGAGAGGATACGGTGGCATCACCGAGCACACTCCGTATCCACATGATTAAAGACTAGAGATACGGGACGTTGGGCCTCTCGTAAACGGGTGATGGGACGCCTATAAAGCGTGAAGAACTCATTGAGGCTTCCCGTCTATCCCCTATAGCTCAAAAGAAAGTAGGATCGGTTGCAGAGAACAGCAAGAACAACTAAAAAAAATCATCAAGTCATAGAATCTGCTGTCGAAAAGTCAAGTTGTTCCTCTCTTTTTTCCCTTCATAAGCTGCTCTTTGAGTGAACTTTGATAGAATACCAGGGGATGATATTGCGAATTAGCGGAGACTTCGATATGTAATACTGATACTGATGAAGCAGTGGAAACTAGACACAGCTCTGACCAGCAATGGTGGTTAACACGTACTGAGCATAATGGAAAAAAATATTGCAGTGGTTTAGCTTGGCTATGCCAGGATATACGTAGCGTTAGCAAAGACTCGGCTGATCATTCTTAGCGTTCCTGGTTGTCTAACTATGTAGGATTAGCTTGATTGTCACGCTTATTGCACACATTCAAACGGATTGTTTACGAAGTGCGTCTGGAAGATCGGAGCCACTCTGGTGCTTTCGCTGAGTTCCACAGTATATTCAGTCGACCGGCCAGCCTTGACGTCATCCACGGCGTTCCGTTGTTGCTGCAGTGGTGGTCAGGCCGTCGTTCAGACTCCTGGCGACGCCGCTTTGCTAGACTTTCGTTCCTTTGCTCCAGTGTATACGCAGCACGTTTAGCCTTCCACACTGGTAAACACCAGTCAGAAGCACAGCGGCTCCAGCACAGTGTCAGACGGCGATTGCACAGCGAGGACGCGCCGGCGCCAGTGCGTCAACCCACGGCTACGACGTCACTCCACTGGATTGCACAGACCGGTGGCGGCGGAGTGCGCGAGAGGTGCCGGATCCGGTGGCTCCGGTGCGCAAGCTGTGTGACATGTGTGACATCACTGATCCTTGAGCATGCGCGGCACGGTTCTTCATGTGCCGCGCGGAACGGGATTGGCTAGGCCAGTGTAGCTAACGCTACAAAGCCAGACTGATTCCTTTTTCTAGGAACCGGTATAACACTAAAATGAAAGGCGTCTTAATAGAGGTAGCTTAGCGTTTATTGGGCATTGTTTCACCATGAAGGCGAAGGAATTATTACTACCGCAAAAAATTGTGAAGTCAAGCGAAGAACGGCACGCAGCTCGAAACTTGGCGCACGTACTTCAAGCAGAAAGTACGCGCAATTGTCCCAGCTTAATTGATGAGAACTAACAGGCAATAATGCAACAGAAAGTATACGGGCTGTTATTATAAGTAACTGTAGTTTAATTGTGAAGAAAGAAAATTCGATGTGAAGATAACTTCCTACCGGCAGGATCAAAACCAGCGAGCTTCGTACAACGCGTCCGATGCTCTATTGCTGAGCTACGGTCCCAGCCAAGCTTCTTCATATACAGGTGCTCAAAAAAGATTGCTCAGTTTTCAGTCGACACTGGGGATCAAACACAGTACATACCACAGTGGATCATTCACTCACTCACTTCACACGGTAGCACTGATAATTGGGCTAGTTGGTATTGGTTTATCTTATAACTGAATAAGGACGCGCACACAGACATGTACACTATAACAGGAAATTACACAGACCAAGAGCACCTACTCGCAACTAAAGTTTATTCGAAAGGTAGGTATGTACATATATATCACTTCTGTCACATTCTTATCTGAGCTGAGGCACGTGTTTTATGGCCCCATTTTTGTTTTTTGCTGTTTCACCTGCCAGGTCATGTGACAGAATTGATATATGTTTTACGGATAAACTTTAGTTCCTTTTTTTTCGAATAAACTTTAGTTCTGGGTAGGCGTTCTTCGTCTGTGCAATTTCTTGTTCTAATGTCCATGTCTGTGTTCGAGCCCTTATTCAGTTAAAAAAAGAACATTTCACACAGGCTCTTGTCCGAGCTAGCTCTCATGCTTCTGCTGTGAAATGCCTAATCGCAATCTACATTATGTTCTCACGCTTCTTTCTTCGGTGCGCGCAAATATTCATATGGGCTGTAGTTTTCACGAAAATGGTGTCAATAAACAATCCTCAATGTGTTTTGCCATTTATTGTTGAATTTATGGCCTGTAAGTACATTTTCAAAAAACTGTGTGCTTAGATTTTAGTTATTTTTGCTTAGTTATGGTTAAAAAATTATGTTCGGAGCTACGCAACAGAACTGAACCACACTGGTATGGCCACCTTTATGTCGTCATACAGTGTTTTTTTTTTCCTTTGATCTATTCTCCCGAAATCCGGAGAATATTGACACGCTACAAAGTTTAAGGTGCACTAGACATTTCAAACAATAAAAAACACTTTTCTCTGAGTTGGGAAGATCAGTTTTCCGTTAACTGAACTAACATCTATTGCGTAGGTTCACAGCAGAGCTCGTTTGTATACGACGACAGGCGCTCACTTCCAATCAATGGTTATTCTGCAGTCGAAACTGGTGTACGCAGAAAATTAAAGCCATAAAAACGGGATTACAGCAGCGACGGCGCATGAGAGCGGGGATCGTTATATATGCAGTTACGCAAGTTCTCTCGCCGAGAAATTCAATGAACACCATTGAGGACGCTTACAACCACGCTTCGCAATCATGGACTTTCCTGTGGCATCAGGTGCGCTATTATCAGATCGCTGTGCTGACAACAGCAGAGCCTCGAAGCTTCCATTCATAGCGAGCAAAAGTACTGAAATCAAGTTGCTGCCACAGCTTTATTTTACTTCGTTCACGTCTTCCCTACCAGGCACTTGCTGTATGGTTAAGCTCCCTGCCTTTCTTTATACCATCTCTCTCTCTCTCTCTCTCTCTGACGTGATTGTTGACGCACAGCCCGGTTCCTTCTACGTACGTATGTCCTTTCTAAAATAAACTTAGGACACGATGATTCATGACACTAGAAAGTTGGACAATCTTTTTTTTTTCATACATTGTACGGCGCGTCATTTTGGTTGAAGATTTTACGTAATGTGCGCGGCGCACCTTTCACATACCCCATATCGTATATTTCGCAAGATGAACAAGGCAGCTGACAGCTGACGTTGCATTTTTCTGCCTGAAGGAAACGTGGTAGCTTACGCGTAAAATGACCTGGTCTTGTTAAAGGCAGCTTTTTATTTTTTTGTGCTTTGGTTGAGACAGGAATGACGAAGTGACATCAGGTGATATCTTCAACGAGAGGATGGGTAAATAGACCATATATAATGCGAAGAACTGGGAAGATAAGGCACAAGTAAATCACTGCCCCTGTGGAAGAAGGTGCATTCAAGCAAATGTGATAGATAGCTTGCACATAACGTCGTGGTCGCAGCTTGATAACGTACTGGTTCACAAACATGGCAGTTTGGGCGGCGTGGAGGGAGCATATTTACATCGCACTTGACCTGCTTCAGTATGATAACGATGTGGCCAGAATTTTGTTGGCCTCTGGCTGTCAATAACGAAAGAGCTTGCATGTGCGATAACGATAGCAGTAACGCGTGACATCGCAAACCTTGTGTGTGCCCGGTGGTTTGCCAGCAGAGTGGTTTCAGTGACGTCAGTGGAAGTCATCTCTAGGTCTACACACATTTTAATGGTACACACAAAGGGTTCTTATGAAAAAAATGATGAAAGAAATGAACTATATATATATATATATATATATATATATATATATATATATATATATATTTATATATATATATAGTGGGAGTAATAATTCAATGGGCCAGTTAGTCTTTGTGAAGGTATGGGATATGGCACAACGGGAGCGTTGTCAACAAGGATAAATATATTTATTTCCCAACAGTTTCGGGAGGGGTCCTCCCTTCATCAGGGGATGAGTTATACTGACATGAATTTCCAAACTTCGTTGCTGCCGCGTCCCTCTCGCCTTGAAACATGTTTGCGAGAGTGAGAGGGAACTGAAAAAAAAGGGGGGGGGGAGAAAAAAAAGAAAAAGAAAGAAAAGAAAGAAAGTAAAAAAGAGGAAGAACCACTGTCGACACTGAGAACGAAACCAACTGTCCGTGTACGTCCACATACGTTTCTTATCACGTGGTGTTCTGTTATCGACGTGTGTCGGGCCACCCAAGATTGTCGCCGCGGTGCCGGGAGGGTCCGTGACGGCGTGCGTAAAGAAAGGGTTTCCCCGTAATGGGTCGGTCGGCATGCGGCGTGCGTAAAGGAAGGGTCTCCCGTTAATGGGTCGGTCGGCTCTTTTTACCTTTAATCTTCGTCCGTTTCCCTTCAATGGTCATCAAGTGGTAGGCGAACGAAAACACTTTGTATGTGCATGTGGGAAAAAGGAAGAAAAGAAAAAAATGAATGAAGAAAAAACGAAAACAAGAATGGACAGTGTACACGTACTAGTCAGTCAGAAAAAAGCATGGTCTCCAGCTATCAATCTTTGTCACCAATTTCCTCCTGGCTTACTTCTCGGAGGCAGTTGAGTTTACCGGGGTCCTCGTTGATGCCGGCTACTAATGTTCGAAATTTGAAAATAAAATATGCCTCACGCTGTTCGCGCTCGCGTCTGTTTGAGAAACCGGACTGCAAAAGAGTTACGCTGATATTTTAAAAACTGTGGTTTGGCAGGCGCAGATGTCTAGATAAAGGTAGCTTCGGCAGTGAAGTGGCGTGGTACCGGTGATTATTGAACCGCAGCCGAAATGGCGTGTCTGTTTGGCCGATATATTCTTGTCCGCAGATGTTGCAATGTAGCATGACCAAGAAAGACATTGGGGCTCCGGCGCGTGGATAGCTGGAGCAAGGAAGAGAAGAACGAAGTCAGAATAAGAAAAGCTGGCCCAGAATCGGGTGTTGTCTCTTTTCTCTCCGTTACAATATATATATAATTTCTCATTTCTTACAGGAGCTTTTTCTCATCTCTAACATTGAAAGGCTGCGTAACTGCACAAATTTATTTTCTTTGTTGCTGCGGTTTGAGAAGTATTTCGTAGGTCTAGCGGCAGTGTTCATTAAAGTTTATAGCATTCCTAAGCTTGATGGCCATGTGATTTTCGGCTCGCAGCTCCTCGTTTGCACATAATACAAACACCACGTCACGTAGCGCGGCCTACACAAACGGGCCGTTCGGCTTTTCCCGGTGCTAACTACAGCAGCCCCTAAAAGAGTCCTATACTGCTGACGTGGCAGCTGTCTTCTGGTGTTTCGACGAGTGCTTGGCACAGCGCTTTCTGGGGAAACAGTTTGCCTCATTTACAGGACTGCGTCACCGATTGTTACTTTTGTATCTCTTCCAAATAAAGTAGAACACAACCACGAAAACTTCCACCCTCGCCTCAGCACTTCTTCTCTTACGGGAAAGTATTTTTTGGTCGTTTCCAAAAGAAAACGGGCCACAGAGGCGTTCGAGCAAAAACAATCTGAAAAACTGTACAGCGAAAAACAATGGTTCTTGATAAGGCCTGAACACAAAATATCATGTCACTCTTTTTTGTTACTTTTTCTCCCAAGTAGACCAAATGCGATTGCCCTGGTTATAGAAAGAGCCTTTACCCGAACGAAAGAAATGCAAGTCTTCTGAAACATCTCATTGACGTAGACAGCATTATGAAGAAAGTCAACAATGTACACAAAGTTGCAACAAGGCAGCTTAGCTTGAAATATTTTCATTGGAATAGGTTTTCTTAGAGACGCAGCAAAGAGCCTTGAAAAGTCGCTAGACGATTTTTCTGAATGACTGACCAGAATTTGAAGGAATCCTTTGCAGCAACCCGTTCTAAGAGTCCTGCCACAACGGCCATTCCCCGTCTTCGGCAATGAGATGCTTGCTGAAAGCTATGGCGCAAGAGACCAAGGAAACAACTATACATAGGCAAGAAGCTGCCAAAGAAAGCTAACTTTATAGCTTCCGCATAAATGCGCTCTGAAAGTTCAAGAAATGGTCCGCCTCAGTCTATAGCTATATGAAAACTGTTCGAGATCGAAAGTTGAGAAACGCGGAGAAATATATGAGGAGAATGAAAAGCAAAGGTGGTGGCCCTGGAGGCCACCTAGATTCACAATGCAGAAAAAAAGGATAAAAAATGCAGCCAATCTTTAAGTAAAAAGCAACAAAAATTAAACATGAAAAAATAAAAGGCTGCTTAACTTAAACTTTAAGTCGTGGAAAATTGTCCATGAGTAAACTGGCAGGATGGTTGACAAGTAGAAAACGTGAAATTCGCTCTGATAACCTGTTCCGCCAGACTAGAGAGTCCTTTTTGAGCAGCTGCCACAGTGCTTCAAAGACAGCACCTCGAAACGCTATATATGGACACGGTGTAATGATCTACAAATGCTCCAGGATTTCTCCAATGTGCGTTTGTAATATATCGACTCTAACTTTCGTTTATGTTTGCCATCAAAAGATGCAAATGTGCTGACTTGTATGTGACATTTAAGAATGTATGTCTTAACATGAAAGGTGGCCCTCAATAGGAGAAAAATTCAAACTATCACTTATTCCCACTTGATAAAGGTACTTGTCATGTCGAAAGGTGCTATCGAAGTTCCCGGCCCTTTTGCGGAAGAAGTCCTAGACTATCACATTAGCTGGGGCTACTCAAAGCTTCCCCAACACCGTACGCACATAGAAATTACACCAAGATGCATGTACGCGCTGTTGTCCAGCTCTGACCTGGGCGACCAGCAAGTGCAGTTCACCCAGGTCTAAAGGGCGGCCAAGGACAGTGGGGTACTCAACTGAGGCTCCTCCCATAAGAATCACCTATACTTCAATAAATTTCTATCTATCTATCTATCTATCTATCTATCTATCTATCTATCTATCTATCTATCTATCTATCTATCTATCTATCTATCTATCTATCTATCTATCTATCTATCGGTCTGTCTGTCTATCTATCTATCTATCTATCTATCTATCTATCTATCTATCTATCTATCTATCTATCTGTCTGTCTGTCTATCTATCTATCTATCTGTCTGTCTGTCTGTCTGTCTGTCTGTCTGTCTGTCTGTCTGTCTGTCTGTCTATCTATCTATCTATCTATCTATCTATCTATCTATCTATCTATCTATCTATCTATCTATCTATCTTCATCTTGATATCAAGCTCGTGGGGAGAATGGCTTCCCTAAGCAGTCTTAAGCACAAGCGCGGTGAAAGTAATTTTTTTATCATGCACTTTTTTACGCAGCACATTCAAGTGGGTTGATCCTCTCTCACCGTCTCTTCTCCTATTAGCAGCCACGATGCACTCTACTATTATTTAACACAGTGGTTGATGAGTCACGGTAGTTCGTTTGTAGAAAATTGGAAGCGTTATTCGAAGGTCGCACGTTTGGTTACTGTAGGTGGCAAGTTGTATTAAATGCGAAGCACTCATTAGTGAAGTTCGGCGATTTTGACCGTATCTATCTTTCTGTTTATCTATCTATCTAGTCACTTACGTTTGGGGGCTCTCGTGGTCACCGCCTTAATTTGGCGTGAACTAAAATTAGCATAGGAGGGTAAGATGGTTTGACGAATATGACGCGCTGGTCAAGACATTATTAATGTCACAATCCCGTCGCGTACATTGTCAAACACTTCCCGCTAGACAGTGACATATACCCATGGGCGATTATGTGCCGCTGGTATGCGGGTGATTGACACTTAGTATCTACCGAGGAACGACGAGAACACACAAGGGTAATTTTAACGCGCGAGCAGTAAAGAAAAACTTGACATCGGTAGCGTCGACCCGACGAATCAAACCCAAACATTCTGCGTGACAAAAAAGCATTTTACCACAGAGTTACGCCAGCTCTCAGAAATTTTTTTCAGATACACGCTAATCTTCGTGAAACGTCAGTACTGCTTGCAGTGCTGCCTACCCAGTTTTATTAACATTACATATGTATTGGTGTGAAACAATCGCGAAGTCGTGTTAACGTCAATTTTGATTAGTTGCCATGCACTGAAGTTGATTTATATAGCCGTGTCCAGGGCCAGCGTCCTCGCGAGCATGAGCGCTTCATATCAGCTTCGGGTGTTGCTAACACGCATGCTCCAGTAGGCATCGTTGCGCAAGTGCAAGCAACTGGTTGTATGAACATTTGCGACTCTTCAATATATGTGTGTGCGCGCCACATTCGCACATATATTTAGCGTCATTTCATGACGTGTCGCTCTATAAAAAAATGCAACATGATCACCTTCGCTCCGCATGCTTCGCATAACGTCAATTCCCAGGTACGTGGGATCTGCCGAATTTTTTCGTTCACTTTTCTTTCTTCTCATTTACAATACAATTACTTTTAATAAGATACGCTATAATTTCCTTGTCGTAATTGTTAGTTCTCATATGTATTCTGTCTAACAATGAAAACGCGCCCTTATATTTTAACTTCTTTCTTCGGTTAATTTAGAAGCCTGCTGGCTTCTAGCAACTTGGCGATAACGACCAAAAAGTCAAGCAGTCACTGCACACAGATATTAAAAAGTCGGCAGATCCCGCACCTCTTATGAATTGGTTACACGTAAAGAAGCCGGCGAATAATTGTATACGCCGAATTCCTTTGGCTGTGAGGCAAGTGTTACGATCTGGCTCAAAGTACACAGTAGTTACCTTCCTATCGTGCGTGTACCAAGAACAACTGCTGCACTGGCGTCCACTGCTCACTACTGCATGGTATAACTGTCAGTTCAAGCGCACGAATAAACAGAAAGGTAGAGAGGACAAGCGCTTTCTCGCGACTAAACGATTTATTAGAAAGGGAAGAATATATACTCAGGCAATGACAAAACAACGAATGCGAGTGCAGGCAAAAAGTACACCCGTGGCACCTCGAGAACACAGGGTAAAAGAAGAAAGATTATCACGGAACATAATCTAGAAAAGCCAACTCTTTATCGTGCAGCGAAACCGAAGGCTGGCTGACGCATTGTTCCCCTCTTTTTCTTATTTGAAAAGCTTCTGTCAACTCGCGAGTGAATTGATTGTTAGATCGAAAAACCACTTCAGTATTCTTAAAAAGAGGATAACAACCGCACTCCCTGCAATGAGCCGCGAGATGCGATGCACCCAAGGATTTAAAAAAAGAATCGTGCTCTCTAAGACGAACATTGACACACCTTCCCGACTGATCTGTGTACGCTTTACCACAGCTAAAAAGAGTCATGTAAACAACGCCCATTGCACAGTCCACGAACTTTTTGCTGTGTTTCATGCAACATTGCGCAAACTCCCTGCGCATGCGCGAACAAATAGACTGCAGCTTGCTTTTGGATGAGAAAAGCACATCGACTTTATATCTATTGGCAAGTTGGTTAAGTTATTGCGATGTCTTATGAAGGCAAGGAATCACTGATATCCTCCTACCTTTTCTACTCTCATCAAGACGCCCCGAGTGGTTCCCTTCAAATTTAAGTTTCTTAATCATCTTGTTACACACGGACGTGATGACATCATTAGGATACCCTGCTTGTGCTATTTTTTTTACTTGACTATCAAAGCTCATTTTCATTCTGTGTCGGCAGCACTTTTTCAGAGCAAAACCCAAACTCGTAGTAACAATACTTCTTTTCACTAGCTTACAGTGGCTCAACCTGTAATTGCGTATAGGCTTTGCGGATCTAGGACACTAATACCAGCAAACATGCTGGGGTACGAAGACCAAGTTAAGATCTAGAAATTGCAGTTGCTTTAAACGCGGCAATTAAAAAAAAAGTTTAGTTTCTTGCCTGCTTCTTCAAAAACCTTGAAAATATTCAGAACATCTCGCGTAAAATCGGAGGACGTAGTGAACACAAGAAAATCATCGACGTATCTGAATACGTGAACCGGGAGTCCGGACAAATGCTTTTGAAGTGCCACATCAACCTTTCCGAGAAAAGTTTCGCTTAAAATCGGAGCTACTGAAAAGCCTATGCATATACCTGATCTTTAGACTTAAAGATTACCACCCGAAGCCACAAAGGTTGACTTTTTGCCTGCACACGCATGCGTTGTTTTGTGATTGCCTGAGTATATATTCTTCCCTTTCTAATAAATCGTTTCTCGTTTAGTTGCGAGAAAGAGCTTGTCCTCTCTTTTTTTCTGTTTATTCGTGCGCTTGCACTGACAGTTATACCATGCATATTCAACTAGCCCAACTTTTAATTCTGTGGCAACTCACTACTGCACTCGATATCTCATGGTAGGACATAACTTCCGCACTCATGTTAAAAAACGCACGTCAGTATTATTGAGTGTAATGGCACTTTATGGTGTGACAATCTGAATATTACATGTAACTTTCGTCAGCGTATTTCCCTGGGGTCTAGAAACGCTTAAATGTGGTGTGAAAGTACTATCGGTTGCGCTTTGGCAGGTTAAATTGATGACAGCTCACCTCTTATGCGACGACCGTAGTACACAACGTCATGTCCACGCGCTCCTACGAAAGTCAACGATGAGGCGATGCCGACCATTGCTTTCTGCAAACCTGTCCTGGCTGGCAGGTAAGATGGCTTGCAGCTGAGACGCACACAATGCTTGCGAAACGAGAACCGCCATGAATGAACTAAAGACGTTGAACACGTCACACCTGGAGTTGCGTGATATTACTTTTGTCACGCCAAGAAGAGACTTTGTAAGTTGGTGACAAGGTATTTTCTCGAGGTCAAAAATAGCTTTAGCTCTGTAAAGGACCGCTAAACCACCCTAAGTTAAGTGGGGACATTGTAGTTTTTTTTTGTCGGCTGCGCTACCTTTACTAGAAGTGCTATGTCCTTTTCGCCACTCATTTCTTCATCAAGTGCGTGCAATCTCGGCATTGAGACAATCAATATTTCGTTCTTTTTGAATAGACGCCACTATGTACAGTACCCACAAATTGAAACAGGACACTCGGAGCGTGTGGCCGCCGGTACATGTGTCGCCGCTCGTGGATATACTCGAGGAACCAAGGTGCTGCATTCTGATATAGAGTGAGAGCGGTACATCTGCAGAGCAGAATTGATCCTTTTGGTTGCTCAGTAGTCAGCAAATAGTTCACAAAATTCACACTGTCGGTATGTCGCTTTAAGAATCACACGCTTTCGCATGCCGCCTGAGTATGCTCGGTTGTGCTCTCCAGTTGTATTGTGGCGCGAGAAGGCGGCGATATTGTTCTGCGCCCTTCGAAGGTGCGGCACACATGCTGCTAAAGGAACTGGACTCAGCTAAGAAATCACAACTGACGTGTGTTCATAAACATGATAAATAGCTTCACAAAAAGATAGAAAGCTTGACGTGCTTTATGACTCGACGAAGAAGAAATGCAGAAGTCACTGGCCTGTTTTCAGGTAGGCTTAAAAAAATGTCTTAATACTGTGTCGCTTTGTCCGAGCACTCAATACTCCGGCTATTCTGCTTGGAAAACAATTGTAGAGCTATCAGCCATGGAAGAACGAGCCATATTATGCCATTTTTTAACAATAGGTCCCAATTCACTTTGTGGAAAATAACATATATGACATTGTTTTCCTCTCGCACGAAGGCAGGCTTGGGACTCACTTTCTTTTATGTCATAATCGAGACCACAAAGGGAACTTTCTGTGCTTCTGTTCAGACGCTTAACGGGTCTATGAAAGCATAAAATACGAAATCATTTAGCTGAATCCTGCGTCGTACTTGCACAGTGTGCGTACCACATCTCCTAAGTGCGCAAAATGAGAAAGTCGTCTGCTGGCCACGCAATATAAGCGGTGCGCATAAGCGAGCCAGTTTGGTCGATATGCCATTCTGCCCGTAAAGGGGCCTTGTGTGCGCGAGCTTCGCAGCGCCAAGCTGGCAGTGTGCACCTTGTGAACTAAATGCCGACTTATTAGCGATCGGAAGGAGTAATCCTGTTCTGTAGGCGTTCAATGAAACACCTTGTTTCCACGAGCCGTGGTACATGTACCAGCGGCCACACGATCCGGGAGTCCTATTTCAATTCATGAGTACTGTACGCTTGCGCAGTAGCAAATGCAGCAAACAAAATCAAATATGTTGATCGCGCGCACTAGTCATGCAGGACAGGCTACGAAGGATGTGACTGCATGGCAAACAGGGCAAGAGAGAATTCACAACAGATGCCTTTCGTATGTCGATGAATCAAAAACTTATTTCATCCTGACGTCACGTGAACAAATCGCTGGCATCAAGAATTGTGCCCCAAAGAAGGGCATGCCGGGAAAGAGTAACAAGCTCGCTCTTCATATTTTCAGAGTTTGTTTAGAGGCCCTTCAGGTGGGTCGTGTGACACTTTCTGAACATAGTCAGAGAATGCTGCCGATGAGTAGTGGGTGCTTCAGCCAACATGTGGAACAAATCTAAAGCCCACCATGCAGCAGAGATTTGGGAGTTGGTA
Organism: Rhipicephalus microplus; assembly: GCF_043290135.1. Taxonomy (NCBI): domain Eukaryota; kingdom Metazoa; phylum Arthropoda; class Arachnida; order Ixodida; family Ixodidae; genus Rhipicephalus; species Rhipicephalus microplus. The sequence continues at coordinate 176,648,573 of NC_134700.1, forward strand.
TCAGCACCGTGTGTTGGGGGCCAAATATCGACGTTGCATTTGAGCGAAAATTCGAGATAGATTCCAATAAATAAAATATAGTAACCTTCCACCACGGTGACGACCAAGCACAGACCTTCTGCGGGGCAAGCAAAGTGGCGCCGACGTACGCAAAGACGAAGAAGAATAGGGGCGGGATAGAGGCTGGAGGAGTTGGGATGGAGGTGGTATTGCGCAGTGCGCTAATAAAGGCTGCAGAGAGATTTTCTATATTGATTTTGTTGCCGAAGACTAAGGAAGCCAGCCTTTATCCCACGAGCTGTCGCTTCCAATCTGGGACGTCTTTCTGCAACCAGACACTCATAGAGCACGCCAAAATGAAGTGGGCGCTGCGTCGATGCCAGACTACGCAGAATGTGGACGAGTTGAATCAGCTCATCCAATGAGAACAGATAGAGCTATCGGCACTTTATGTTGTAATGTACACGTATCCTAAAGGAGTACCGCCACTAAAGTGGCTTCGGTCTTAGCGGGCAGCCGGGCTGAGTTCACCGTCACCTAGCGTGGCTATCGCAGATGCACACGTGCGCTCAGAGAGCCAAGGCGCCGAGCATAGTGGGGCAAGTACACAGAACTTATCGTAAACGAGTTACAACACTTATTTGCCTGCGGCAGCATTAAACGCAGTACAGCGCCCGTATCGAAAGGCGGCGAGAAAGAAAAATAAGCTTATTTATGCCACCGGCGAAAGTCCCACACAAAAGCTGCCGCGAGCACTTCTGTGTGGGTACAAACGCTTCACGGTGACACGAAATGGGCCTCTCAACTATACTGCGCACTCTCACGATCGGTGACCACTGGGTCCGATCACTAGAGCGAGGGCGAACTTCGCTCCGATCGGCTTTGAGGGACTCGGCTTGGTGTAGTAAGACCACTCGCGAACAGACCGCATCACTTTTCGGCCTAGCATTCAGAAGGAGTAAATAAAGGTAAACATTCGCCGTGGGTGCAAGGCACCTTTGGCGAGCCTGAGCGAGCCCTAAGAACAAAGGGAGCCGATGGATGGAACGAAAACCTGTGCTCATCATTCGCTGTCCGAAGAGGATCTCACTCCCGCCTGGCGTGCACACGAAACGCTTCCGGAGGCTCGACCACAGCGCCACCGTCGACACCTGTTACGATCCAGTGCCTGATGAGCTAGGGAGGTCAACGTCACTCCCGCTCTCCTAGCAGTGACGGACCACGATGGTGAGAGCCATGTTAGGACGGGAAAACGAAAGAAATGGGCGAAAAAGCCCGCGCAATGGCGACGGGTCTGCCCTAATTCCCCCAATGTCCTCCAGAGGCGGATAAAGGCGGTCAAGACAAAGATAGCCACACTCAACACCAAGCTGAAAATTTTTTGACAGATGACGAAGTGGCAGAAGACTATGATTTCGTCATAAAATATTGCCACTGGCATGAAACGAGATTGGGCAATGCGACTGGGTGTATGTACCATTGTGAGAAAAAATGCAGAATAGATCTTGTTTCTGGTCATCGGTTCGGCTCGACGTCCAGTGCTCCTGTAAATAGAGATTGTGCCATCCATAATCAAGTGAAATATTGCGGTGGGGGTGCCAGGTGCAACTGTATGCAGTGCAATCAACAGGAAGATCCCAGCATTAGTAACATGTTCCAAGAACCAGCTGACGTATGGTGTAGCAGGCGGCAACTAGGCCTACCACCTGAATTTGGCCTGCTTCCACAACTCAACATAAGTATGGCAAGTGCGAAGACTCAGACTCAAGAGACATATACACTACCTCCGCCATGATGTATCAACGCCCCGCGAATCCCGATGTCATTCCACGGTGACCCTTACGACGACGTCGACGACCAGCTTGACGACTCCAACCATCACGCCAGCGTTAACAAATGAAACGAGTACCAAGAACGTCGGTGTGTCTACTTTTACCTCAAGGGCTCTGCGCGCACTTTGATCAAAAGCCATGAATACACTATGGCAACCTGACCAGAGTTTTTCACCCAGCTGCAAAATACCCGAAACTGTGATCTGAAGGGGCAAGCAGAACGTCTTCTCAGCTCCCCAAATCAGCGACCGAACGAGAGCGTTGCCATGTTCGTTGAAAACATGTCGCAGCTCTTCAGGCGAGCTGGCTAATCAATTACGGAAGAGAATGTGCGTCTAACGATGCGGGAGGGGGGGGGGCAGACATAAAACAGTTGTTCGTGGGACTAGTGCGCGACCCTCCCGGCGCTGTAGTGGATTGCCTCCACAAAGCAACAACGTTGGAGCAAATGCTAAGACAGCGATCTTCTCAGTATGAGTGCTCTGGAGGTCTTCCATCTGTGTCATTGTCCCTGGCAACACCAGACGTCACTACCATATAGACCCCCATGGAGCTCATGCATAGGATTGTGCGAAAGGAGCTGCAAAAGCTGCACGCGGTGCCACCTCTGCCCCATTTTGCTTCTGGAACGGATAACGTCCACGAAAAGGTCCGGCAGCTGGTCCAACCCATGATGGCTTCGCGTATAGGCGAGGTCCGACCGACGATGCCTCCGCGTTCAGCCGAAGCTCCGCTTTCAACGTACGTGGAAGCGTTGCGTACACGTGCACCCTCTGTCGGCTCTCTGTCCCATCCGTCCATCCTACACACGACGCCGTTCTACTCTGTCCCACCGCAGAACGGAAAGCCACCACTTTTGTGCCAGCGCATGGCGTGCTCCCGAGAACCGACCTCTATGTAATCACTGTGATGAGTCAGGTCAAGCCTACCGTGAGTGTGCATACCGGCACATGGGTCTTTCTGGCTTTCATGCGGATGCTTGCCGACCCCGAAATGGTGAACGGCCCCGTGCTATCGCGTCAAGTACTTGTCGAGTACTTGGCAGGCCAACAGTCTCCAAACCTTCCGTGTCGACGATCCCGCTCGCCGTCTCCACGGCACTCCACGTCACCTGGACAACAATCGAACTTAGCCGGACGTCGTTGGGGGTGGATGGCCTAGGCCGGCGAACCCTCGCCAGGGAAACTAAGAACAACAACTTCTGGGGACGAAGCCGTTTTTGATTGACCGCCTAAACACCCTCGCTCGAACTGCCCGCCAACATCTGATGACTTCCTTTCGCTGACGTATTCCAACGACGAAAAACGTTTATCTGCTCGCATCACCGTCCACGTCGACAGCCGCCCTGTGACCGCTATGGTAGACACAGGTGGCGATTATTTTGTGATAGGTGTTGACCTCGTTGCTCAACTATAGAAGCTAAAGACATCTTGGGGACATAGACCTAACATCCGGACAGCAGGAGGTCCCCTATTGACACCACTAGGAAAATGTACCGCAAGGCTCCAAAGTCGTGAGTCAACGTACGTTGCTTCATTCTTCGTGTTCCGCGGATGCTCACAAAAACTTATTCTAAGATTGAATTTCCTCTGCGAGCATGGAGCAGTTACTAACTTTCGTTTTCTGACGACCATACGCCCAGACAAGAAGGTACCCCTGCGCAGATCACAGCACTTAGAATTGCTGGTGGCACCATTGCCCTTCCACCGTGAGCCGATATATTGGGAACTGTGGAGAGCGACTGCGATAACAAGAGTAGTGGTGTTGCCGAAACTTGGCTCTCGGTGCTCTTGGCTCGGCCAATATGTCTCGCGTGGAGTATCGTTCGACTGAAACGTCGGATGGCTCAGCTTTTTTCTACGGATTTCAGCGAAGAGTACCAACACTTGGCAAAGCAAACAGCGATCACAAACTTCGAAGCCATTGATGACTAGGCATGGTACTATATCGCTCCGATTGCCATGCACTGCCGCCGAATGTGACACTGCATTGGCCAGCACAGTTGACGTGAACTGCCGCTATCTTCCGCGCAAAAGGAGTAGATACGCATGTATAGTGACTTTTTTGCGTCCACTTCAAAAATCAAGCAGAGCCCAACCATAAAGCACCGCATTGTGGTTGCCGGTCTGGCTATGCAATTTTATAAACATTAGCTATATGCTCAGGTAATACAGCCGTCATGTCGGGTTATCGTCAATTGTAGTTAGGTGTCGTTCACTGAAGTTGATTTGTGTTGCAGTGTCCAGGACTACCACCCTCGCGAGCACCACCGGTACATATCAGTTTATCATTTTTCGTGTTTATCATATTATTGTTGTTGTTGCCACCATGACGCGACTGTAAAAAACTAGTTATATAACACTTCTTCTTATGTGGTTATAAAAGGGAAAAAGAAGAGAAAAGTGAACCCCGTAACTGTCTGCATCAGGTGCGACACCTCAACAGTAGCTCACAAGGAATGGGGATAAGGAAAGATTAAAAGGATAGGATTAAAAGGTAAATAGAGAGAGAGTGAGGAGCAGGGACAGGAAGCGACGGAAGTAAAGAGATGATAGGAAAGATGAAACACGGTCGCAGGAGTACGAGGACAGGGTACCACTGGCGAGAGCTCTTGTCAGCAACAGGAGATGGCATAGGGCTAATCTAGTCGGCCAGAGCAACGCTGTCGTCGGGACCGGCGCCAGGAGGTAGCGTAGGACCAACCCAGTCAGCCAGAGCTCCACTGTCGTCAGAGATCGCGAGGACACAACCGGTCGGCACGGAATCCAGTGATGTAGTGTATATAAAACATATGCGGCTTTTTAACGTATCTTTGTGTGAGCATTTGTAGGTATATTAAGCGCCCTTTCGTAAGGTTTCGCTCAATAAAATAGTTACAACACAGTCACCGTCCATCTGCACGATTCGCATAACATCGATTCCCAAGGTATGGGAAATCTGCCGAATTTTCGTTTTACGTAGTAATCACAAAATACTATATATATTTGAAGCAGTGCAGTTCTGACAAATGTAGTGGCTTCTCTTGTGCTACAGATGAACAGTGCAACGTATTTATTACGTGCCAGTTAAGCATTCTTCTGAAACATCATAAGAATGTGAACTTTCTTGTCTATATCAGACCGTCTCTCCTGCTCCCCCGAACGTGGGAAACAAAGTTTAAGCTGTAATTAGTTTTCATAGTCGACTTTTCACTATCAATACTGTGCTATCAAACGCAAAATTGATAGTGTTATTGACAGTTTTTATCTATCATCGATAGTTCGATAGCTACTCAAACATTCATAGTATCAATACTGCTATCAATAGTTCTGCATTCCTAATCTGTGTACACGGTTCTCGCGACAAAAGTGTTGATATTTTCACTTTATTTTTATCATTGAGCACCGCGTAGGCTTTTCCTTATCCGAAAGTGATGCTTCAGTTTTGGCTAGGCGACACGCACTGATGGAAAGAGTAGTATTTGTGCATTGATGTATGCATAGTTTCGATAGGAATGGCGTCTGCCGCTCACTCCTGATAGCTGTAGCCCCACGCCTGCATCGAATTTCGAGCCATGGTGCTAGAATTGGCCGTCACTGTAATTCTCTCCGCGCAACCATGGCACTCTAGAGAGACGGGGTTCCCGCCAACAGCGGCACCCCAGAAGAGAGATGAGAGTGCAAATGAAGGGACAACAGCGAGGCGGACAAAGAGCGATGAAAGCAAAAGCGTCAAAAGGTCCGTCGCGGAATGCGGGCCGCGTTAGCAGCCTTATACATATACGCGGCCACGCCAAGAAGAGCACGATCCTATTCCCTGTTGAACAATTTGTGCATGACCTCGAAGCTAGGCCAATCGGCACATGCCAACTCATTCGCCATCATCGTCCCACAGTTTTATTGTTACGCTTTATGGTCTCGCCTGCATTGTGCTTTCTGTAGATTTTGGTTTTCGTTGTGGTCATGCAGCTAACTTTCATGGCACTTGTGTGCTTCCTACGAAGCAATTAGCGCATTGTACTGCATATGTTCGTGTGGTGTTGCACTCTAACTACGTTCTTATACCTGTCCGCAATACCACCGGAACGAGAAAGTAATATCCTAAGTGACATTTTACTATACGTAAAGGTGTTGAATAGTGGAAGCGGGAAGATTCAGGAATATATATAGTGCGTAGGGATATGAGAATATGAAGCTTTGAAGTGCAAAATCGATTCCAATAATGAAGTTCTTGTGAGAATCGAATACTTTTCGAATACTTTCAAATGCGAGCGGTGATACAACTACGGAGCTTAGCAAAGAAAATTTGTTTTCAAAAATGTAGTTCTGAGAAATGGTGTTTTACTGCAAATTATTTGCTGAAAGTTTAGTAACTGCACATAGCTAGTGCGCTAAGTACCTTATGAGCAACTATTTAGTGTTATACCAAAGGATAGCTAGCTGGTTTGTATGAATTGGAAGCAGCGACACTGCTTCAGCATGTCATCTTTCTTTCCGAATACAAAAACAGCAACTGAATAAGCATCTCAATGCCAAAGTGGTCATCTAAAGTTTAATTCTCTAAGACTGCTTTCTCAGTTGGGAGAAGCGATGACAAAAATCGGCAACACTTTCATTGCCGGTGCCTCACTTTGCGAGAACAATGCATACATTCTGGGTTTTGTCAACCTAACTATGCCTTTTTATTTTTCAACTCCTCCCCATCAGCCTCGGGGGTTTTGTTCAGTATAATTTCAGTGCTCTATTAAAGATACATGCTGGGTCTTACATACATTGTGATGTCATGCTCGAAACAATACAGTTGAATACCGGCATAGAATTGGCAAAAGTGAGCTAGAGGTATGCAATGCGCTAACTATATACTACTGATTTGACCATTTGCACATGAAGTGGTGCAAAATTTGCTGCCATCATAATATTTTACGGCCAATTTGTTAGCTTTTGATTTTGGAGTATTGCACTCAATAAAGGTGTCTTGTGAACATAATTGAACACCGAAATATTTGAACCAAATATTCGCTTAGCTCTAGTGTTGTGCTGTGGCGCATAGGCCGAATCAGCTGGCTAGGTTGCGTAATAAATGTTGTGGTCCATGACAGGGAACTTTTTAACTTCGGCTGTTTAACAGCGTAAAGACTATCACAGGTAAGTGCGCTAAACGCTGACAAGTTAATACGAATATTTCAGGAATACATAGGTGTGAGATATATATGAACAAGGAGGAGGAGAATAAAAACGGTAGGTCAGGGAAGTTAGCCAGTTCTCAGACCAGCTGGCCACCCTGTGCTGAAGAAGAGAGTGAGAGGATTGAGCGATGACTAAAAAAAGGATGGTGCAACAAGGAGAAGAAGAAAAAACACAAAAACAATATATTAGATGACACTGCCTAAAACCTGTCTTTGAGACTTGTTCGTGAAAAACGCTACTACGCTTTCAAAACTTTTCCTGCTAAGGACGTTGTCGGCCGGTGTCCTAACACCATTTCCTTCCACAATGCGTAATGGTCAAGTCTGCCTACCACTCTTGACAGGTCTTTTTTTGCTGCAATAAAGCAAGGACACTCAAACAGAAGATCGCTGATTGACAGTTATCCCATGATGGACTACTGGCTAATTCGATTTGAAACAAGTAAGCCTTCGTGAAGGCCACCTCAAACCATAGATGGCACTGGTGTGTCTCCTCAGTTCTAGTTAATCTCGATGGAAGACGGAGCTGTATATTAGGGTCCGACTTGCAAAGACATGCGTTGGTAAATTCCATCGAGTTCAACTGTGTGAGTGGCAATGCACGTGTACGCGATCGAAGCCTTGCAGCAGTGCCCCTTCTTGATAGCGGTATAGCTTCGCAATGGAGAGTATTATGAGCAGATCGTGCGGATTCATATGCGCTGTCATTTTCCTAGATACCGCAATGACCTGGTATCTACTGATAGAGTATACCTTGTGCTGCTTCTCTACAGCTCAAGAATGAAGCATTGTTACGTCAGCGACAAACTGTTTGTTTGGTCCACAGTGATATGGTAACCTGGTGTACTGAATGGCTGTTTTGTAATTAGTGAAGATTGACCATGTCTGTGGCGGTTTTTCAACTACGAACTCTAAGAGTAGCACACATTGTGGTGAATCCTGCAGCCGCCGATGACGTCGAATGCGATGTTTTGAATCCTATATTGACAGTTATCTAATGCAAGAGTCATCTGCTACAGTGCGCGAATTAAAGTGCAACTTGAACATAAGAAAAAGCGTCGCGAGCAATGATGCGAATGCGGGTGCTTTATACTAAGCTATACCACGTAACAACAAGCTCTGTTGAAATGATTGAGGTGGAAAACTACAGAAAAAAGGTGCTTGCACGCTTCATTCATATTTACTGGCACCATTCAACAACGTTACGAAAAACTGCACGCTTGTTTAAGCAGCCCTAAGCCGTAGGGATAGTTTGCTAAACTTACGTGGAAACCATTTTCTGAAAGAAGTACAGTTAAAATACCAAATAATAAATGTATGTGATTCCAAGACAACTTTCTTATACTTCCATATAGGGTAAATCAAGCAGAAAGAGAAATTGGAGAAAAGATCACTGATGTAAGACAGATTTTATAGACCAACTGACTCCCGACGCCTACGTTCCTGATTTTCGCCCACGATGCTTAACCATTGAGGGCGGTCATGTTGCTAATTCATCACAAAGCAAGCGCAGCGCCTTCTTTAGGTCATTGTTTATTGTACGTCTGCTTTCGCACTGTGCTTGTATTACCTATACTATCCAACGCCCACTTGATCCCTTCTTTCCTGATCGCGTTTCTATAGTAACTGAAGATTACCATATTTTCACGTGACGATGATGACGTTTAAGCAGCTGCCGGCGTGTTGAGTACGAAACTCTTTATTCGGACGAACTCGCGCAGTGGACATGAAAAGTTGGTGCACAAATTCACTGTACACTGACAGCAGCGAGAACAGTTATCGTCTGCAGTGTTACTTGATCTGTGGTAAAGTGCGTTGCCATTTGTACATGTGGCATCGAACATTGGAGTCTGATTGCTGGTGGCTGCATTGATTCCAAATAAACTCGTGTTCGCATTTGTGCGCTCAAGCCTATCGGAAGATGCTGATATAATCTGGAAGGTTCTCATACGTTGGGGCAAGGTTTGCGCTAGATGGTGGTTATACGTGTAACGAACTGGTTGCATAAAAATACCAGGCGTGCGTAGTGATATCATGTTTTATTATGATTGTACGTAAAATTACTATGTACAGTATTTGTTTATTGAAAATTATTTGTGTTTTTGCTGGTACTACTTCATTTACCAGGAAAACAACAAAAACCCATTTATTCAATCTGGTTCCTATGTTAGGCACCTTAATTATGAGAAGTGTCGTTATATATGCCTATATGAGACCGATAATTGCGTCCTATTTGAGCTTATTTACAGTACAATCCTAGAGCATGGAAGGTTCCCAACTAAACTAATTGAGTTAACAAAATGCTCGCAATGAAAATTTTTTTTCAATTGTATTTGTGCACACAATACCATATGATGTAAACACTCCAACATTACGGAAAGTGATTTGGAAATGTACCAAGTCTGCTGGCAGGACCAAAAGCAGCCCACCATGATCGCTTTTTGTACTGAGTTAGTCTCTCTCCGGAATGTGGAAATTCAACACGACGCTGCTTTCCTGATGAAGCTACGAGTAGTGCCTGCTAAACAACAGCGTATCTCTGTTTTCTGGAGAAGAAAATATGAGACGACTAAACATTCCTAGCCCAAGCTCTCCGCATTCCCTCGCGCTCGAACCACAAACGCAAACTTTCACATGTAAATTGGCCGACTGCTCACCACTCATTATATCCTTGGGGTTTGCTTATTGCGATGTAGTTTTGTTATTCAGTTTGTCATTCTCCGAGCTTGAACATCAGTATACGTGACGTGAGGGAAATACACGCAGCAATGTTTGAGCGAAGAAAGCAGGAAAAATAAAAGGCATCCGCAAAAACCATCCCTTTGGGGAAACCGGGAGAATGGCGCCAACTCTTAAACACTGCATGGTAGAGATGAAGACATCGACAATTTTGAAGGGGATAATTGTCATGATTGTGACTTCAGCGTCTTCGCGAGATTGAACAAACTTGTTTTCTTGTGTGTAAAGGGACAAAGTAAAATTATGTTTCAAAACATAGAAACGTGACTTGAATTTCTTCGGAACTACGTAATTCAGTCTTTCCCGACATCATTTGATCTGGTAAAAATGTTTGGCGTGAGCGTATAGTTCTCTTAAATGATCATTCAAAGATGAATTTATCAAATGCAGAAAACTCGCAGAAACTTGTCCTGCTATAGTGCTTAAAAGTTCCAGTTTCAAGGACAACAATTGATTCATTGATATGTGGCGTTTAACGTCCCAAAACCACCATATGATTATGAGAGATGCCGTAGTGAAGGGCTCCGGAAATTTCGACCACCTTGGGTTCATTACGGGCACCAAAATCTGAGCCCACAGTCGTACAACATTTCCGCCTCCGTCGGAAATGCAGCCGCTGCAGCCGGGATTCAATCCTGCAACCTGCGGGTCAGCAGCCGAATACTTTAGCCACTAGACCACCGTGGTGGGGTAGTTTCAAGGACAACAAAAAAGAGAGCTGTAATCCGATTGCACAAAGTGGAGTCCTTCTAAAACAAGAAGAGCGCAGGGGTCGTCTTGCTGGTGGCTCGAAATTTACAAGCTCTAATACGACTGCCTGACAAAAAACAAGAGGGAACCGTTATCCTATTCGAACGTAATAAGCATTTGTGGGCTGTCTCTTTTTCTCTCCTTGCGGAATATAAGTCCCGTCTAGATGATACTGGGACATTTCTTCCAGAGTGCATCGTAGGAGTAGAATAGACTTCAAAAACCAGCCCTTGAATAGATGAAGTTGAAAGACTGCTCCACATCAACACGTTCCGACGAAGCTCGCCCGCTACTGCTACGTTGTGGTCACGTTTCGCATCACTTAACAGTGTATGCTTAACCGGATAAGTAGGAATGTAATGCTAGATTTGTGTTAAGAATTCTGAAAATGCGAGAAATAAATTGTTCACAGACATGAAGTAAAATACCCCGACACAAGTACAAAGCATAGCAAGCGCAATTAGTGCAAAAATGTGATTGATTCCTTTGATATAGGAGTTGGTATAACACTGGAAAGTGAGACATGTCTTCAGAGAAGTAGTTTATTGTTGATTGCACACTGATGTATAATATATATTGGTGTAATATATATTGGCTACAACGCTCTTGGACCTTTACGCACTCACGTTGAATCTTGGTGACACTTCTCAATCATGACAAAGAACGACTTGTGACTGTAGTACATTTTCCCGGGATACTGCTTTGAACGCACCGGAGCATCGCGCAAATCACACAACTACAGGCGTTACAAATTGTGAAAGTGAAACCGAGGGGGTTTAGGCTACATCATTTTGTAAACAGTCTGCCAACTGCAGCAATGGATGCATCATTTACGGGTTGATGATCATCCTGCCAATGCGCTTGGCATGCGGTGTCGTGTTGACGAGCAACGTCCAGCTGGTGGGTCGCATTGGTGAAGGTGCGTTCTTTTGCACCCTTACTTCGGAGTGTGTAGGGCAGCCAGCCGAGTCACGATGCGCTCAACTTCGCAAACGCGAGAGTCAATGTTCTCAGCTCTAGCACGAACACGCGAAGGCCTACCGCTCCCCTCTGTCGTGTCCATCGCTGCGCCAAGCTCACTTGCGCGACAACGCCCGTCGGTGCCATTGACTTTCGGTGGCGCTTAATGCAGCAGTTTTCGTAGCAAAATGTAGAGTTGGGCTAGTTGGCTGGTATTCATAGTGTAACAGCGCGGAGTTCCCGTAGCCTGTGCTAGTCGGTTCTTCAGACTCGTATCACTAGACGGCGGTAAAAAGACCGTTGCTGCATATGGAAGCTGCACACGCTAGCACAACACGCAAGACAAAGCACTTAACTGCGTCGTCACCCAGTCAAAGCGCTCGGGGCGTTCAAGGTTAGCTTCAGAAACATGAATGGAGCTAATCGCGGAGGCCACGCTCGGCCATGCTGAGTAAAGGGACTTTCATGCTGAGTAGTTCAAACATCACCTAGCTGGCGTTGGTAGGGCGTCCTCATGCAAGCGTCTCTTGTGATGCTGGCTTCCAGGCGCCGTAACGTTGTGTTGAGGTACCTGAGCCTTCTCTGAGGGTAGTCCTTAATGTCATAATTTCACACTTCTCTCTTCGTGCTCAGCGGTATTATCCCGAAAAACCAAGAGTGCATGCAAAGAGACAAATGTACCATACATAGGGCGTGTCCTAATACTCTTCATATACGTGCTGGTGGCTCAGTCTTTTAAGCGACCGGTATCTATCACTGTATATATAGGCCAAGGAGTCATGAGCTAGACTCTCGAATTTCCGGAATTTGCAAAGCCTTTTCCTTTTGCTTATTTCATTACATTCTGTTCATGTAAGTTTTAAAAACGTTATATTGTCACGTAGGAATTTCCACAGAGCTTTTGTCGCCTTCTGTCACAATGGCTTCTCTCGGGCACATGACAGAATAGTGTACAGACATTTGGCTGTAGTCGATGTGCGCAAGAACGGACGCCAGTGACTGTCTCTGGATGTGATACAACGGACTGCAGTCACACAGGATGTGGTGTAGCGTCTCTTCGCAATGACAGGCATCGCATAGAGCGTTGTCAGCCATTTCTATGACAAAAGAATAAGTTTTTGTAATTGTCACTTCTAAGTACATCAGGGAAGTACTGATGGACGCCAGCGTAAAGCAAATTCATGTTGAAAAGTGCCTGTACCTGTCATTTCAAATAAACGACACACTCTCGCTTTTAGAGCTTGACTTAGCAGTCGTGGCTGTGTTAGACGAGAAGAGCCACGTGTTTTGTGGCAGGTTCTGCCTTCTCTGGGAGCTGGGGTCGAAAACAAATTGTTGTGAAGGTGTCAAGTTTCAACCACGTTCCTCCGAAGAAGTTGCAATTCCCAATGTTTACGTCCTACCAGTCCAAAACGTGTTTTTCCCTCAACCTTCTGGCTCTCTCTGTTCGTCCAACGTGGCCTGTTCTTTCTTATTTGGTTCGAGCCAAGCGAGCAAGTGCAGGGCAGTATGTTCAATAGCGTGAAACCATCCTTCCAGCGGTGCGCATGGTTGCACGCTTTTGGCGCTGCATCGTAGTCCACTCGGCGTCAATAAGGAACTTCATCGCACCAGTTAAACAACCAATAACTTGGCACACTAATCTTAGGCACATTCAAGGTGACACTTTCTTGACGATATTGAGCTTTAGACTAAACGTGCAGTTCTGGTACTTTCTCGGGATGTTACCACAAGCTATGACGCTACCAAAATATGCTCCCATAACGAGAAGGTGTGCTTTTTGAATAGAGCTTCCCAGGTGCGCGCATGAAGAAGATGGGTATAAGGGAGTGACTGCCCGTCTTTAACGTATGGCTCCACTCTTAGGGCGGATTCATACTTTTTCTCAGTCGGTCCTTTTATATGCCTTAGGTTAAAAAGCATGGTTATGACCCAGTAGAAGTTTGTGAATAGTGGCGGCTGAGAACCACTGACACGGCATTCTGGCTGCTTACTTGGTATCTTTACTCACGGAAAGTCAGGAACCTAGAGTAGGGCAACTTGGGTATCTCACATTTGTTTCAATTTCATCCTATTGCTATATAGCAAATGTATGGATCGGTCTTCGGCACCGGCGGTGCCGCCATGGTTGTCATGTTACTTATGAAATCCAAATAACCCCGCGCATCGCATGAACGAACGCTCGTCAGCAGGGGGGAGTTGTGTTGCTCGAGTGACCACGCCCTTCGATCCTATATAAGGGTGTGGTCACAATAGCTGACGTGCGTGCTGTCTTGGCAGACATCAGCAACCAGCTCGTAAACTCTTCTACAGGTTATGCTCTTGTAGCTTCGCGCAAAGAAGACAGACTGCACGAAAAGAGCTTCTCTCCATCTAACTCACGTATTCGCGTACAACAGCGTTTTGTAGAATTACGCAAGGTTGAATCTAGAAGACTTAGTTGCTAGCCTTAATTTTATAGCCTAACAATTCTTTTATACCGCATTCAGTGCTTCGTACTAGACGCGAAACGGACGTTTTTTATTTTGTTTAAATTGATTCTCGAGTATGTTGCCTTCGGTGCTCGACCAACCGGCGGGGGGGGGGGGGGGGCAGCTGTAAAAAAGCATTGCTCCTTCTTCCCATTATTATAAACCCTGAACACCTAAGTAGAAGTCACATTCTTAAGTAAGTGGAATACACAACGCATCATTTTGTCCCAAACAGACAAGGAATGTGGACGTTAAAACAAGCAAAAGTAGTTTTACGAACAACTAACGGTTATCTTTAAAGTATTGTAACAGTATTTGTTTAGACGGAGCAGCAAAAGAAAGCAGCTCATGCAGCCGTAAAATTAAGAAGGAACGATTGTGAAAGAGTTAGTAATAATAAAGAAGGTCCCTTCCCAGCTTGACATAGTGTGTCGTGAAACGCACTTCAACTGTTAGAGAAAAATGAGCACTGAAATATATAAAAAAAAGAAATAAATTTATTACTCAGCAAGAGCAGTTATGTAACGCTTAAACTTTTCTGTAACTTTAAGTTTTATGTAAGTTTAAGTTTAGGCCTATAGTACCACTACATAAATGATTTCAAGCTGTAAAATTGGCTTGGCAAGGTAAATGAATATATTCAAATATGTCGTTTTATGTGGTGAAGGGGTATTGCTGAAGAGAAGAGAACAGGCGTTTAAAGTCACCACAAGAAAAAGGATCACTGTACCAATCTATAATTTCGCATGCTGCACTAAGAAGACGTACTGCACGCAAAAACTGTGCTGTCTAAAGTGCAACTTTTAGGAACACGGATCTTGTGAAAGGATCGCGAGATGACGAACCAGTTTGTCTGGTACTGGTGGTGTTACCACAGCGCAAATAGCAATCAACCAGGATCACCAAGAAATTATTCCAGGCGAGTTCATTGACACAATCGTTGTGCGCTCGCTTCCACCATAATGGTCGGCACGATGATAGAGCAGGGACAATTGAGAGATTCATTCTTCAACACCATTTTCCTCCCACCGTGAGGATGTGCACAGGTCCAACTAAAACCAAGGCCTCGTGTTTTCGGAGTTCATTTTTCTTGAAAGTTAGAGCTTTTTTCATTTTTTGTGTACCTTCTGGGAGAGAATTCAGCATTTCTTGGAGTTCATTTTTCGCAAATCACGAATTCTCCAAAATGCGCTCTTTCATTTTGTCTAATAGGTAGTTGCAATGTGCACTCATTCATTTTATTTGCAATAAGTACGTGTTGCATTGATAGTGATAATTGTGTTTCTACCTCATTAGATTTTTTTCTCATTTCCAGTTAAGTTACTCTGTTTATAATCTGTTGACGCGCACTGCTGTAAATTACCCAAATTGTACCTTTGGAAGTACTAGGGAGGTCAAAAGCTAGTCAAGCTGCCTCTCAGCTTCAACTTCTTGATAGAAAATAGGCCAATCTTAATAATAATAATAATATTAATAATAATAATAATAATAATAATAATCTTTATTGTCATCTTGAGTTGTACAAAACAAATAACAGGCCTGTCACAGTCAGGCAGGTGCATGGAGGACTTGGCCCGGCACATCGGCAAGCGAGAGATGACATACATATTGAAAAGCTTTTCATGTAAACAATCAGAGAAAGAATACATGTAACTCAATTACGCTATATTTAAACAAAATAACAATCAAGAATCAATATAGTGAAAGCAATACTACCTAAACAGCAGAAATGTGAAGATAAGTATTGAAAAATTTTAAACACATTTTACCCATAATGCGATAACTGATGCAGCCTTAAGAGACCTCAGGGTCTTTCGTAGACGGCGTTTAGTCGTTGCCGAAAAAACTCTGTCGGGGATGTCATTAAAAACAGTAGTGACATAGAACTTTCTAATAGCTTTGTCATATCGTGTTTTGACGAATGGTACAGAAAAGTTTTTCTAAATTTAAAGAAGTTTTTTTAAACAAGTTTTTAAGGTTTTTTCTAAATTTAAGAGGGGCAATGCATTCGTTTTTGAACTGAGAGCCCCAGAAATCCTGTAATACAACAGTTTGGTTGAAGGACGCTTTGAAAGACGGCAGGCGAAGTAGAGAAAATAAATATGCATTGTCTGTTGAGGAACAATTGTACACAATAGATTTCAACATACTTTTTAAAATATTGCCAACCCGACGCTGCCATCGCGAAGAACAGAAAGCAAATAAAGTGATGCCATATTGTAGGATACTATACGCGAGAGCAAGCATGATGATAACTTTATTATTGGTGGGGGCAATGGATCTAATATTGAAGAGTAACCACGAGATTTTTCGTAGTCTGTCACAAATGTAAGCCAAATGATCATTCCAGGACAGGTCGCTATCGAAAAACACACCAAGATAATTTATAGAATTAACATATTCAATGGGAGTGCACTTACAGGAGGCGCAATCACGGGCATGAAGTAGGGGTGCATTCGTAACTATTGCTTTCAATGGATTTTTAAAGCAAATTAATTCCGTTTTTTTTCTGAATAATCACCAGGCAAATATCCGTAAGCCATGACGCAGCCTCACAAACACTGTCTTGTAGTAGTGACAGCACTTTATTGTAACATATATGTTTCGTTCACAGAACAGTGTCGTCTGCATACTCAAATACAAGGCATTTTGGAACAGCGGCAGTAAAATCATTTATGAATAAATTAAATAAAAGAGGAAATAAAACTGATCCCTGTGATACACCAGCTTTCAAGGGTTGCCTATTACTGAAAGGTAACTGATGGTGTAACCGCACTACCTGGGAACGACCAGAAAGATAATTTTTTAAGAAAGTCGTAGAACGGACCCCTAAAGCCAAGGAAATATATTTTTTCAAGCAATATAGAGTGCTTTACGGTGTCAAATGCTTTAGAGATATCAAGAAATAAAGCACAGGCAAAGATGGTATGTTACAAAGCATCAATCAGTTCATCGGAAAATTCTTCAAGTAGATCAATTGTGCCACGACCTGCAAGAAAAGCGAACTGGCGGCTTGCAATGAGCGAAAATTTATCTAGAAAGCAAGTCATGCATTGCAATAAGAATTTCTCAATTATTCGGGATAAGATAGGTAAAACTGAAATGGGTCGGTAACTGTCAACGCTATCTTTTGGTCCACCTTTAAATAGTGGCTTTACAATTGCTGTTTTTAAGTCTGATGGGAGAGAAGCCGTCTCCGGAAATCTATTAAGCATGAGAAGCAGAATTTCTGATAATGCGTCCAGATTCCGCTGCAGGAAAGATACAGAGATACCGTGAATACCTGCTGGTTTCTGCCTTTTGAAGCCGAAAACTATTCTAGCGAGGTCGTCTAATATAATAATAATAATAATAATAATAATAATAATAATAATAATAATAATAATAATAATAATAATAATAATAATAATAATAATAATAATAATAATAATAATAATAATAATAATAATAATAATAATAATAATAATAATAATAATAATAATAATAATAATAATACTTTATTGTTATTATTATTATAATCAATACTCTAATATCCTAAATACAATGACAGCTGAACACGAACAAATGCGAGCAGAATAGGTGCAATTTAGATTTATGGGAGCTTTGTACGCACAGCGCCACAAAGCTTGTTGTTATAGACGCAAGCAAGCATAAAATGCAAGGTTACTACCAATGATGGAGGTTCACTCCTTTGAAATCATTATTTTGCACTTTGCAAATAACCATTTACCGCTGAAAACGTCATTTTAAATTCGTAGTTTCTTGAATAGATGCGAACGTTCAAACTTTTCATCGGTGAGTGTTTAAATTTGTTTTTCGGATAAATCCGAAAACACGAATTGTTACCTGTAACCCACGAAGCTTCACACCAAGTACCTATGCTCCTGTAGCTTTCGCCTTATTGCTTTTGTTCTTGATGTTAAGTGCCATCTAATTGCTGGCAAGTTCTGCTGGCCCCATTAGTATAGGAACGCATGTGGGCAGCGAATAATACCAATTCATCGAGTTTGTCTACACTTTTCTGCGTGTCCTACTGGAAGCCATTTGATTGAGTGCAGTGCATGCACGTGGGAGCTGCCCGCAACACAGTGATCTGTGTTTTGGAGGACGAAGTAAAAGTTTATCCAATCTAATTGAATCATTTCGCTCACGCGCAGCATTTTCTTCTCTGAACTTCACTTTCGGCAAACACCAATTTTCGCTACAGCCAACTGGAATCTCGCATGACATGAGTTATAGTAGAGAAATATTGTTTCAGTAATATTATCTCGACAGAACATTCAGGATAGATCTCTCAAGTGGCAAACATATATATCCGCTTGTTAATGCGCGGAAACAGAAACTGCTTTGCAGGTGAACAGCTAAATTAAAAGAACGGGCCATGTGGCTAATTGGTACGAAGTGATAAAAATTCTCTACACACCAAAGACAAAACAATGTGTTCCAATAAAGCGTTTAAAAGTTCACTACCGTCCACATCTTCAATATTCATTTTCTTCTTTCTCAGAATAATTCTAGGCCACTGTCAGGGATGAAACTGTTTCATGTTCCCATTGAGAATAAGTCAATATATTAAAGAATAATTCAGCTTTACTTTAAAAAGAAAGAAAAGCTGGATTCAATACAGAATCCGTGGAGCAAAAAAAAATGAAAACCACGAAAGGAACAAACATTTCGAATAATTGCTTCACATCTTAGAGAACTCATACGTAACATCAAAGGTTACTCATATTTGTTTTCAGCATGTTTTTGTCCAAAATAGGAACATTGAATGCACTTAGCAGTTTATTAACGACGACAAAGAAGTTACTAAACCGAAAATGTCAAGGCGATGCTTTTGACAATCAATCAAAGAATTATGCAAGGAATTTCATGATTTCCTACGAAAGGTGAACTTTCGTTGAGTAATGTTTTCTATTGTAAGAATAGTGAAAGTGGCAGTATTGTCCCTAATAAGCATTGCCTGTTTTTCGGCTTTATTTTACCATGTCAAAACGTGAACATGACGATGATATTGCTATGCCACGTTTGTACACCTAAGCATGCTTCGTAAAGCACTGCATACCTTCATCGTAAAATTAACTACGCATTCATAATCTGAATGATGAGTTATGTTCAATGTCAAAAGATATGCATCCGTGTTCACTCAGTCGAGGTGGTCGATCGACGGACGTTCTAAAGCTGGGTGCAAGAGTCTTTAGGACTACCCTCTTAAGAGGTATTACTTGTTTCTTTCAGTACCTGCACGTACCTTTCTTTTTATTCGGGCTCAGCACACTTTAAAAGAATTCCTTGACAAATTGGCTAAAATATTCTTTTGTTCTCTCTGAAACTGATAAATTTCATTGTCTTAATAAGTTAATTTTACGTGCGTCTCTTCGAAACGAGCTCAATATATTCCACCATAGAAGAGACCAATTGAGTGTAACTTTCGCGTACAGTCTGTTCTTAAGCATTATACATCACTTCCAAACATTCGCAGCAGTTGCCTGGGCTGCCAACTGCTGCCAGTTGGCTGCCAGCTTCGAATTACGGACGAGTTCTCCAAGAATCGCAAGGGATAAAATTTGATTAAGAAATTATAGGGACCAAAGAAAGGCAACACGTTTGAATAAAGACCGTATGAGATCGATGGAAATATTCAAAAGGTACAATTTACGAGGCCGCGTAGATATCAAACAAAAATTGTGTTGCGTTCTTTTCATTTTAATGCAGTGGGTTCAAGTAACAAGCAGAGGAAAGATGACTCTGAAATAGTGAGTTTTCAAAACTGAAAATTGTCTAATTACGTTCGCATTTTTATATTGCCAATAAGTTACACAGCGAAGGCCAAAATCAATAAATTTGAAATGCTTTTGAGGTTGCTTTCTCATGATTTAAGTGCTGGCTCTCCCCCTTTCAACTCACCTAATATTAGTTCAATGAGCCATATTGAGATTAACCTAAAGCTGGGAGTGTTGATAGGTACGAGGCATCAGAGGGATTAATTCCTCGAATCGAGCTAGCCACGTGGCTATCTACTCACCTTCAACATTACTATTAGCGTTTCCTAGATTCAACGGTGAGCATCTTCGACAGATACATGTCTGGCCACCAGATACCAGATACAAGCGAGCGAGCGCGAACGGTACATACAGGTTTTTGATCTAAATCAAGAATCGCATGGAATCCAAGATACACGCCATGCACTCGCCATCTTGGAGGCCATAAAGAGTCGCACAATTTCTCACAGATAGCAGCCCAATATCTAGCGTTTGCTGCTAGCTTGATCAATGCCTCTGGTGAGGCATGATACGTTTTCCGCTAGATAGACATAGTAGTCCATTTTTAGAGCTGTTTGAAAGTTCCTGTGTGTTTTCAGCGGTGATGGCTGCAGTAACCCGGGCTGTTTCGACGTATTTCAAGGCTTCCTAAATGCGCCTACAAATCACCAAATGGGCTCATTTTTGTCGTGACACCTGTCCAACAAAACGCATTAAAGCGGCCCTGATACTGTTTTTCAAGTATTCATGAAATTAATTCACTAGAAGAGCTTATTGCCTTACGAACTCAACGCCACGAAAAATTTAAGAATCCGTCCAGTGCACGTGGAGTTACAATGATTTGTCGCGTGCTGCAATTGCATTGTCTTTTCTCTCATCCCGACGAAAGCGCACGAAGTGAAGCCGGGAGCGGTGGCATGGCGAAAAAACTACCGTGCCTCGTGACCTTGAGCACTTTTTCTTCTTTAAATGCGCGGCTTTTTCAGCATGATCGCGTGCGCACGCGCGGACAAGTAGCAGCCTCCTGCGGCGATCTCTGTAACTTGCTTTTTTCGCTCACAGACACACAGACAATTTTCTGCTCACAATCAACGGGGTCGACGCCGACGGCGGGATTTCTGCGACACGAGCTCTCTAACGCAATCGCGTTAAAGTTTCGACTGTGAACTGACCCGACGTTTCGGGACCGATTCGGTCCCATCTTCGGCGGTGATGGCTCGGCCGGCTCCGAAGTTCGCGATTCTTCTTGGTGATGTCTCCCTCTCCATCGTCCGTCTTTCCCCCGTTGTTATATCTGCGGTGTTTCACATTGACACTCACGTCCACTCAGACGCAGTATCGTTCATACAGCATTGCAGTATTTATTTAACAGAGGCGTAAATTACGTTAGAGAACGCTTTCACCTCCCCTCCCCCCCCCAGTTTTTCTAGAGAAGCTCTTAATAAACATCACCCTTGTTGTCATCAATCTCAAGAAAAACTTCCTTACCGGTTTCCAACCACTCATAACTCATATTCGAAGGTACCATATCAAAAGGTGTCAAGAAGAGCCCCGATTACGTGACATATTGGTGTGAAAGAGCACTGAAACCATAGTCGATAAAGTTGATTC
This sequence comes from Rhipicephalus microplus, assembly GCF_043290135.1. Classification (NCBI taxonomy): domain Eukaryota; kingdom Metazoa; phylum Arthropoda; class Arachnida; order Ixodida; family Ixodidae; genus Rhipicephalus; species Rhipicephalus microplus. The sequence continues at coordinate 176,669,862 of NC_134700.1, forward strand.
TAGGATAAGAGACTAATGAGTCGACTCTTTACGACTCACTTAGACTTTAATGAAGCCGTGAGTAGGAGCTTGAGTGAGAACGGATGAGTAAAATTTGGGTGAGTGTGAGTCTGACTGAGTCCACCTCTGAAAAATTTTGAGCGTGTCTGTGTCTGACTGAGCGCTAAGCGCAAAATATATTGCATCAGTGAGACTGAGTAAGCTCCCTGTCCCTTCCTCATTTATTCCTCCTCCTCCTCCTGAGTAAGCTTCTAAATTATTGCCGGCCTGTGGTGGTGCCTGACACACCTCCTTTCACTGAGCGGTATCATTCTGCCGGTGACAGTGGTGCAGTTGTCACGCGTTCCTGAACTACTGACTCAAAGGTTTCAGGAACGAATACCAGCCGTGACGGCCGCATTTCGGTGAATGCCAAATGCGAGAGGCCGGTGTAAATAGCATCAGGTGCACGTTAAAAATACCTTCTGAGTAATATTTCTGGGGCTTCCAACTCCGGCGTCCATCATCATCACATCGCGGTTTGCAGACGTACCCCCCACCCCGCTCCTTCATTATTATATATTTTGACTTCGCGTCTGCTGCCTGCCTAATACTTGCTTCCCCAGTGTGCATCTAACACACCCTACATACCTGTAACCGCTTCTTTCACTGTTTGTGTCCACATCTTCCGCTTTGTAACTTTCTCTTCCTTAGAAACATATTAGAACGAAATTGATTTATACCGGGGAGCACCCCCGATTTTTTGAGGTATTTTCGTCCTGGATTCAACGTTGCAAAACGTGGAAAGATGATACAAAAAGTTAGAAGAAACAGCTGTGTTATTTGCTATCTATTATATAAAACTTAATCATTAACGTGGAGGTCAGTCGTCTAGTGGAGGTGTCCACGAGGATGCTTCCACGTTAAACGGTTCTGTAGCTGTCAAACGCCAGTAGACCATGTCTGAGCTCTCATATATCAATGCATAATAAACACTCAACTACTTGTATGAGGATACATCTCACATTCCTGTTCCTTTCGTGTTCCTTTGACGGAGGGATCAGACATGATTTTTCTGGCATCGCGTTTTTTTTAGACAGCGAATGAGAACAAATCGGTTAAGTTACAACAGCGACACTGATTTTATTATTGTCATACCTGATTCATGACTCGCATGACCAGCTGTTAAGTGAAGCTGCACAAATAACGTAACGTTTTATGCTTTCGAACGAAGCGACTCCTACCTAGGCGTAACAATGTATATTATAACATCTAACAATAGTACAAAAAGATATTCGCCGTCGTGTTAAAGCAGTTATGGTGCTCGCTTGCTGACTCATATGTCACGGGTTCGATCTTTCAATTCGATGAAGGCAAAAAGTTATAATTCCGTGCACATTGTGGTGTCAGGGATTGTTAAGAAACACCGACCAGATGGTAAAAATTTGCAGGGCGCTTCGTTGTGGCGTGCCTCACAAGCATATTGTGGTTTTGGCAAGTAAAACCTGACATATTAAAGCTCATACAGAGACGTAACACAAAGAAAAGACTAAGACTCAGATGATGCTAAAAATCAAAGCCCAAATAAGTATAAACGTAATTAGACAACAAAAATAAGGAGACATGAAAATAAAGAGCGCAATTTTCTATCTGAAGGTTCCCAAGCATGAACTTCCGTTTCATTGAATGGCTGCAGATAATCAAACATTAGTAATTATAAAAAAAGGGAATGTAAAAACACTAGAATATCAATAAGCCATCCATAACCCGATTGTTCGAAAATTTATATTTATTGAAGTTTAAAAAAACAAATTTACGCCTATTTCTATTTCTAGCATTTAAGAAATTCTTGGTAGCAACTAACCATTCTATAATTACATGTTGCGACACACTTAATTTGCTTGGTAATAATAAAAGCACTTCACGCGTAATATTATCATTAAACTGAGGTGCAGTTCTTGACAAGTATGTTGCTTTCGCAGTGAGTTCAGTTCACAAAAAGACCTTGCTTTTTAAACTATGTGAACTAAGCTATGAGACTAACTTGATTTTGTGGCTTTAGTGTTTCTTACTTGGCCAACTGCAGTTAGCAACGTCTATTAGGTGCATGCCTCCACATTCGAGTACGGGTCGATAAGGAGTTAGCCCCAAGCTAGATCCGGGGAAAGGCAACGTTCTGACGGGAAACTCGATAAACAAGTTTCGCGTCCTCAATCGATTGCATTGTTCGTTCATATAACTTTATTCCCTTTGGACAGTCGATTCCTCGCCACTGCTTCTGTATGATAAAACTTGGTCTCATTACGTTCGGCTTAAACTTAAATCCCGCTTGACTTACACAGTGCACTAATCTTCCCCTAATAATTTGGCCTATTCTTACTAAAACAGGTCAGAATATAATTCTATTTTTCCAATAATGTTTTCTCGATGTTGAACATTTCTTACGAGCCACACCTATAAAAAACTTTACTTCCCTGTTTCACACTTTTAGCAATGTTTACACTCGGTCGCATTCAAGTTCAATCAGGATATAAATGTTTACTTCTCAATGGCACGTATACATAAGAGGAGCCAATATTACATAAGAAAATGAAGCCGCACTATGCTATACTATCATAAAATATGCCCTGTCCCACTAGTAGCTATTTACATGAACACTCTTTCGTTAAATGTGGTTGCAGTTATATTTCAGGGCCAGGGCACTGCACAGCTAGATCACAAGATGACCCGTAATTGAAATGGCCAGATGTGCATGAATTCTAAATCTCAAATGGGCGTAATGAGACGCGGTAATATCAGATCTTGCTTTTTTGTCAACCCAGATCCAAGACCTGTTTCTTTCTCTGATGACGTGTTTTAAAAAATTGTCCCCACTCACAGCTGGTGCGCACCGAAGAATTAATACATAAGCCTAAACAAATCTTAGTTAAGGATTATAATATTTAAGTCTATCTGCTTTCGGTCCACAGAAAGTGTCACGACCACTAAGCAACGCACATACGCTGGCCCAACAGGAACTGATCACAAGCTCAGAAAGAGTTTATAGCATTGCGAACGAATAGAGACCTTACTACACTCCCGGCAACATTCATTGAGGTCTTGTAAGTGGTCCCTCGTCAATGTTTCACCAAGCCACGTCTTCCATAACCATGTTGGAGATGCCGCTGACCTTGTCCGAATAAAATAAAATATTTGCCTAAAATACTTTGTTATGAGGTTTGAAGAACAGTTCAATAAACATTATGAATTCAAAAGCATTTTCCTAACTCACGCTCTCTTAGGAAATTTTTGCACTACTGTAGCAGGTTCTGCCACAGCAACTGAAACCAGCTCTGTGATGACCAAAAATTTCTGCGCTAAGCACGCTAGCTTTTCCATTGGCAATACGATGTATGTATCGCCTTGACATTTCACGAAATTTTTCAAGGTATCATTACTGGTATAAAACTTTGAGAATCAAGTTCTGAAAAGAAGCGATATGCAGCAAGAGCCGAAGACGCAACATCGTCCTAATGCGTGTTTCCGGTTAATGTGTTATAAAGATATCATATCATAAGAAAAGACGTCAAGGTGGACCTTCAACGAAATGCAATATAGTGTGCCGATGACAAACTCCTTGAAAAGTTTAGGACACCAGGAGGTTTACACCCACGAAGTGATGAACGCACGCTAAATAAATTGCGGGAAGTCTGATGTGAAGAACAGAATCTTATCGCACTAGAGGCAAAAACAAACGCGGCCACCTAATTTGAGTGAATCATCACACCCACGCGCAAGAAATTTTTTAACAGGGCTTGAAATAGTTCTGAAGGTCTTGCTGTCGTCATCATTTTGTAATTTCTGATACTGAAACGGATATCAAGAAACACCAACCTCTATGCAGGACAATAGATCATGAAAGACTTCTGCAAGGGGCCACATCAGTTTTTTTTTCTTGCGCAATGATTAAGCATGCACAAGGTCTGGCTTTCCAGAAAACTTAGCTATGGTGTTGTCATACGTTTATTTTGTAATCGGTTTCCGATTGCGAAACAGAAAATCTTCCCAGAATTCAAAGGCAAAAAAATAAGGTAGTGATTATGACATGACATCACCTCGCAGGTGTGCGCTCTGGCTTTGCAAAATCGTAACCCAGCTTTCACTTCATCTTGCTACTTTTTGTGTCACGAACCATGTGTTCAAAAAAAAATCGAAGACGAAAGAGATGATGAACTGAGCTTTGAATTCATGCGCTGCAACAGCAACCTTTTTTTTGCACTGCACCAAATTAATTTCACAGTCAAAACAGGGTAATCATATTCCTCAGTCTAGAAAATCTAAAGGTATTGACTTGCATTAACCACCTGCTTCTTGGCCAATCCACCTTAGTGGGTGAGAGCCACAAATGAAGGAACAAGCAAGCAAGCAAGCAATTTTTATTGCAAATAAACCTCTTTTTCTACGCAATGGGAGGCTTGAGTTTCTACACTATGAGCCAGAAGCAAGGACAAAGGGAAAGGTTAGCAAATGCACGTCCGCTTTATTGCCCTTCACCGGGGAAAAGAATGACAGGTAAAAAAGAGAGACGAAAAAACTTACAGGGATGAAGGGAATCACAACCACATTTGGGTGAGTACACTGACCTATGGTCACAGAAATATGATGATTTTAAGAATTGAAGTACAGCTTTCGTTGCCTTCCATACCCTCAGCGCCCACTTTCATAACCGTAAAATGTTGTTTACAGAAAAAAATTGTCTCCAGTCTACTTCGTCAAAAAGCAACTGGCGGGGACATTTATCACTGTGAGTCATAGTGAGCGCAGCTACACAGATTATGTTCTCCGGCGTCTTTGGTTCTGTGTGAGTCAAGCGTAGAGGTGTCCGCAATGACGATGTGAAATGAGTGCACATTTGAGAATGCAAAACCCAGCCAAAGGCAGCATAACAGCATTTCATCGGAGCAGGAAATTCTTTATGATATCTGTAGCTTTATGAAGAATCTATGTTATGTAGGTGACAGCATAATCATAAGCCTAACTACGCCCACTGCAGCACTAAGTCCTCTCTCATGTTCCGCCAGTCAACTCGGGAGGCACTGGGACCGACACCCAGCACCTCCACCAGTTTGTCACGATGAATCACAGGTACTGTGGGGTTTATTAAACCACTGAATAGCTAGCTCTAGGACGATGCGTCAGTCGTGGCTGGCTCTCGAGCTGAAAAGAAGCACGCGATCTTCTTTTTTTCCTCCAGAATGAGAGCCGCTCTTGCAGTCGACCCACTACGTGTGGGTGGCAGTATTGTGCTGGCTGATGCCACTTTAGACGCAAACTTCCTAATCTCTCTGCCCACCTGAACTTTCTGTCTCCCCCTCACCCGCTTGCCTTCTCTAGGACTACAGTCAGTTACCCTTATTCACCAGCACTTATCCCACCTGCACACTACGTGACCAGCCCATGTCGATTTCTTTTTCTTCATTTCAACTTTGATATACTTAACACTGGTTTGTTCCGTGACCCACTCTGTTCTCGTCTCTTCTCTTATGGCTACACCTATCATTTTTCTTTCAATCGCTTGCTGCATCGTTTGCAATTTTAGCTGAACACTCTGTGTAGGCCTCCATGTTTCTGCTCCCTAGGTAAGTACCATTAGGATGCTGCTGCTATACCAGCTATTTCAACAGATGTGTGAATATTCTTTGAAAATAAGTAAAAGGCGCAATTCACTCGCTGTCTTCGAAATTGCTTTTTTCTATAGCGGCAGGCATCTTAAGAGAGCTGAAGATCTTATTCGGAATGATAAATAATAAAGCTAAAATACTTACCTTTTACTTAATAGAGTGAAGGACTTAAGTTAAAGAGATAATTGAAGTCCTTTATGCGAAAAAACGATTGCCACTTTGAGATTTCTGAGAAACAGTCTCTAGTAATAACTGCAAAATAATGAAATTCCCACCAAGTCTGCAGAGATAACGAAACCAAAACATGAACCAAATCATAGAAATCACAATTAAACTTTGCCGCGGGATATGTCGGAGCACGGATGTGCTAGAAAAATTCTTCAAAGTGTAATTGTGTAGAAACGGGACTGCCTCCAACTTTTCAATACACATACGCCTGCTAGTAGCATTCACAAAATCTCAGTTATTTGGGACACTTACAACCCTAACGAATTTCTACCGTCATGTCCCCCTGGGCACATAGTGGATCTGCGAAGGTGGTTCACACGTCTTTCTCAGTGCTGTGCTTTAAGAATGCCATACAACTTAGCATTGAACACCCGGTATATCTGTTGTTTGGGAAGTATGCTACAAACTAGAAAATTAGAGAAGGCGTGACATAAGTCGTTTTGCAGAGCTATAAAGCGTGTTAATTCGTGTTCAGTGTTCTTAAAAAGAGCGCTAAGTGACCAGACACACAACAAAGAACGCACAATACAGGGCACATGACGTAGAGCATAGTACAGGACATATTGTGATCGACGTTACGGCTCCTGTTTCCTTTTTTTTGTTTGGTACAGCTTTTTGTTCCCTTGAAGCACCTTTTAGGACACAATGAGAATGGACACATACACGTGCGTTTTAAATCCATATTTTAAAAAAACAGCCTTTGCGTGTTCCGCAAAGGCTGTTTCCAAGCCGTGTTCACCTTAACAGGGGCCGTTTATAATTGTACGCATTGTACTGGAACTCTACTGCGATATCAACGTTTTATGAATGAAACAACAGTTCACAATGCGAAAAAGCTCATATTTTCGTATGTCGCAGTGGTTTATGTATGCAAAACAAGGTAATACCCTCCAGAAATTTTGTCTGGTCGATTTGAAGTGCCGAGTTTTGCTGCTTGAAACATTCAACACTTTCCGTGCAAAAAAAACAACCACAATAAACTAGGACAACGTGAAATCATCAAATACTAAAGTAATACTCCACTATGCTCAGGATTGCTGGGACTATCTGCTTCAGTGTACCAACATCTAGACACCTGATGGGCAGTTTTTACAAGACTCCTTCTTCAACAATTCATTTTCATGAGCTTTTTAGCCTTGTTTTTTTTTCATTCGACGTGAATCGGTTTCCAACTAGAATGCACTTCATAAATGTTATTATCGTCGCCGTCATCATCATCATATCATTGTGATTAACACTATCGTTATCGTCTTTCTGAATGGTGCCCTCTCAAGAAGAAAATCCTCTATCAGCGGTCTCCTATTACCACTTTTTCGCGACATCTTACTTCAAGTTATCATTATCGAAAATTAGTTTCACCTTGACGTGGCGTCTATTGCAGGAGGCAAAATGACCATCAAGATACGGTTTGCAGACTTCTCTAGTTCCTGTTGACGTGTGCTGGTCAAGACGTAAAGAAAACAAGATCGAAAGTTTCGCATTACATGGCGTCATAAAAACCGGGCGATATTGTTGTTTACTAGAGAATAAGACGTATTAGTAAACGATATTAGAAGTAAAGTTCTGATTTGTCCCTCTAGTGTGACCTATTTGTCTCTGAGAGCGTTTTCTATCACAGCGGTTTCAAAATGAAGTTTTCCCCCCTCAGGAGGCTTCCTTCTAGTTGCAGTCTTTAGTAAAGGGAGAAAAGAATCCATGGCAGCGCCGTGTCATGAAACGAGGCTGGTAAATGGGTCACGTTTCTTCGTGAACGATGCATGGGCGCGATTTACCTTCTCCGGTATCTCCTTCTGTCCAAGCACGTCCATCGCTTTTTCGAACTCCCATTTCCAGTCTACAATTCAACTATTCATTCTGCTGAACTTAGTTACAGTGGTACCCACCAAATCTTCTACACTGCCGCTTGAGGGGCTCCATGGCAAGAGTGTCATAAGATGTCCTCCTAGTGTCAGCAACAGTTGCGCATTTCACAGAAGCCCTAATGGGAAGGTGGGTAGAAGGGGCGGGGGCTCACTTAAAAAGTAATTTTTAGGTGCAGAACAGGAACACTCACAAAATAAAGAACACGAACAATGCCACACTTCGTTCGGGAAACCTGTTATTGTCGAGGTCGAGAGTCGGCAAAGTTATTCAACACCTTGAGCGCAGTGGAAGTGCTCTTATGTCTTGCCATGCACTTGCGTTTCGCGCTGGCTATGGTAAAAAAAAGCTGCTTAGGCAACGAACGCTTGGCAGGAATTTCAAGACAACGGGAACTGCTCTAGCACTTGTCGTCGAGATAAAGACACGAATGTCGCAGAATGAATAAAACATACATTAAAAAATGTATTTCAAGAGAGGACTGGGTGTGTCGATTTTCCGGGTCTCCGTTTGATTGCGCTACAGTTTGTGCCCGCTCCTCGAGTCTCCGCTGGTCCTCGAAAGCTAGGCCCGAGAAAGCCTACTCCAGTTTTAAAGAACTCTTCTACTCCACAAGACCGCAAGCGCGAGTGGACAGAGAAAAGAAGAAGACGGAGATCAGTTGCAGTATTCGCCATGAACACTATGTCGGTGCAACAGTCTGCTTTGATGTAAATATATTTCTTATGCCTCTGGGGCGGTAAAAGCGATCGAAGGCCTTCAGGCGACTGAATGATGTCTTTGATGGGACCATCGATATTCTCACAAGTTGTTTCGCGGACAAGCGTCTCATAGTTCAGGAGCACCTACGACGCTTACGAGAGCTGCAGAACGTCACGCTTTCTATTGACGTCCAGAGCCTAAGAAATTTGTACGAAAACTTTCTATGCCATATACGAGAATTGAAAAGCTTTAACATTAGTTCGGCAGCCCCGCCGTAGTGGTCTAGTGGCTAGGGCCTTTATTGAATATAGATTGTTGTTATTTAGAGTGAAAAGGACACACGAAATCATAAGAAAACTAGATGAAAGCTCAAGTAGTCACAGACAGCGACTGAACCAACAACTCTCACGTTACACGTGCGATGCGCTAGCAACAAAGCCACGGCAGCGACTTAGCCTACTCTTCTGGTGCATTATGCATGCGCAGATTTGGGAGTCCACCACTGTGGAAGTCTAGTGGCTAAGGTATTCGGCTGCTGACCCGCAGGTCGCAGAGTCAAATCCCTGATGCGGCGCCTGATTTTTCGATGGAAGCGAAAGTGATGAAGGCCCGTGTGCTCAGATTTGGGTGCACGTTAAAGAACCCCAGGCCATCGAAATTCCATGAGCCCTCCACTACGGCGTCTCTCATAATCATATCGTGGTGTTGAGACGTTAAACCCCACAATCAGAACGTGTGCTATACAATAGGTCCATGGGAGTCAATCTCGATGACAGTTTTACTATTTTTCTCAGGGAGACTAATAATTACATTTAAAGAGAAATAACGCTTGAGTTGTACTGAAGCACTGTGAAACACTGGCGTAGGCTGGCGAGAGGGGAGGAAAGAAATAAGTGGTTCCATTTTGCATCTTTATATACAAACACAATTACATCTGCACGCGCAAATATTATTGAGCCATCACTGAAAATGTTTTGTGGCTATAGATGTTATAATGTTAATACCAGAATGCTCTCGCACATTCCTGCTGCAACACATCGAAGCTGAAGCCACACTAGACACCTAGACGTCATCCTCAGTGCATATACTCGTTGGAGCTTAAATAAAGTAAAAAGCTCAGCAAGTCTAACGAGAAGCCAATGAGATGATGAAATTTGTATGTATGCGTCTTAGGAAATGGGCATCAAACTCGAAGACGTTACGCTAGGTGTATGCTGTGACTGAAGAAAACACCATTTCTTCGCGCTCCGTGTAAGTGCTCGGACTTATCTGGAATCAGTCGACAAGCGTTATGACGGTTATCTCAGGTAGGCGCTTGGATTCTTGCAGATAAAGCTGCAACCATACAAGAGATCTGTGCTGCAGATGGTATCTAGAGTACTTGAGCAGATGGCGTTGGTAGCACCTTTCTTGATACAAGCAAAGCTGCGTTTTCAAAAGCTCTGAAAGTATAAATTTGATTGGGACGAACAGCTATCAGAAGATTTGAGTGTACAGTGCAGTAAAGGGTGCTCAGACTTGCATCAAGTTCAAGAGACGGTCATGAATAGTTGAGCAGATGCTTTCCCAGGAGATGGAACGCAACTACCTCTTTTTTGTGATGTTAGTAAGAAACATTATTAAGTCTGCGCATTGTTGAGATATGTCGGAAAAAACAAGAACGTCCCTACGGCCCTCCTAATAGCTAAATCGAGGATAGCACCTTTGCAGAAAGTTATGCTGCCTAAACTAGAGGTTCTGGGAGTGGTGCTTCCAACTAGGCTGACGACATTTCTTATAAAGTCCCTGAAAACATTTGAAAAGAAAACGAACGTTAGTTTTTCGACCAATTCTACTGCCGTGCTACATTGCATTCGAGGAGCACCATCGCATCGACAACCGCTTGTCGGCAACTGCGTGTCAGAAACTCAACAGATCTTTGGTACAACTCGAGGGTGATCTTGTCCTGGCGCAGATGATCCCAGATCCCACCGAATATCTTACATGAAGCACATCATTGGAATTCCTGAACCACGACGAACTCTGGAGGCAAGGTCCACACTGGTTAAGAGGAGAGGCAGCAACAAGGTGGACGAACACGTTGGATGCACCAGGTGGCGAAACAGAGATGAGCGAGTTCGTCATGCATGTTTTATATGTCAAAACATTAGGGACGATTTTGGACCTAGGACGATAATAAAATACTCGAATCTCACAAGGGTACTGCAAATTACAGCGTGGGTTTTTATATCCATTCAGAACTGTCTAAGCACCAGCTTTCGAGAAAAATCATTCAGCATAAGCGACAAAAACATGAACAAAGCTGAAGACTATTGGTTTAAGGTAGTGCAACAAGCAGTATACGTAGAAGTGATTGACGACCTCGAGAAAGATAAATCGCTAAATCAACAGTTCAGTGTCATGACGCTCCACCCGTTTCTCGATGCGGAAAGGCAACTGCGCGTAAGAGGCAGGCTACAGTTAACTCAAGAAACAGAAAGAATGAAGCATCTTGCACTTTTGCCTCCACTTCATGACTACTTCACTTAACTTGTAGTAGGCGACTCTCATCGGCGAGATCGTCATAGAGATGTACAAGACACGCTTACAGAAGTTAAGAGAGAACTTTTGGAGAGCTAGCGGCAGACAGGCCGTGAAGAAAGTAATTGGTGGATGCAATGCATTTGTGAAGTATAGAGCCAAAACAGCGATAGCCACTGTGGAACACTTACCAAGAGATAGAGTGTGTCGCGCCGATCCTTTTCTGACTGTGGGAATAAATTTCACCGGTTCGCTGCACGTGAAAATGGACGTATCTTCTTTGAAGAGTTGCACAGCGCTTTTTACGTACGTTGCCAAGAGCGCTATACACTTCGAACTGATCTCCAGTGTAACAGCCGACGGCTTCCTGCTAGCCTTTTGAAAGTTAACCTCACGTTGTGCATTACGTGCTGGTATATATACGGAAAATGCGCCAACCTCCAACAAGACTTCGAAAAAAACCGCTTATTTATCGATCACATTATTCAACGGCAAATTTCAAGAATATTGCTCTCAAAGATAGGTTGAATGAAACTTCATGTCAGAAAGGGCTGCATGGCGTGGAGGCTTCTGGAAAAGAATGATAAGAACACTCAAGTCCGCCCTACAAAAGATTCTCGATCAGCAACGGCTCGTGCCTGAAGAGTTGACCACAATTATGTGTGAGGTACAAGCCATAATCAGTTTCAGGCCTTTCACACACTTATCCTCGTCACCATAAGAAGTACTGTCCTCAGCACATTTCTTGACTGGCAAAACAATCACTGCGATTCCCGACCACAAACAAAATATTGACATTTCAAGCTCAAAGGCAACACTTACAAAAAGGTGAAATCTCCGCGATTAACTAATTGAGAACTTTTGGAGAAGACAGAGCAAGAAGTGTCTTCTAAGGTTCTATTCTGCACACCACGCCAATGTTCAAGCTCAAAATTCTGACAGCGTTAAACAGGGTGACATAGTGCTCGTATATGAAGATAAAGCATTGCAGCAACTTCAACACTCTGAAACTGGGCAGCTGAATGACTTGCCACGAGCTGTCAGTTCCTACCCTACTGCTTAACAGAACACTGTAATCAAGAATACAAAAAATGCGGTGGTGATACAACGGCTTTGAGAACTGCAAGAATTCTGCTACCAAGTTCAATCGGCATCCCAGCTACCCGGTTTGCAATGTACCTGGCTGCAAAGCACAACGTGATGTTCAGTGGTGGTGTTTTTTCTAGTATTTTATTCACTGTTGCTCCTCGATCACAAAAGTTTTATTTGATTAGGAAATGAACACTCGGGAGAAAAGGTCCCGGTGAATGCGATGTTGATTGCGAAATTGAGCAGGAGAGCTAGATGGCCCTGAGTGGCCATGGTAGCCTAAAAAGGTACATTTTAAGCTGTCATGGAAGACGACAACGAAGTGAATGCTTAGCAGATCGCTGTTTCAGTAGGTGCTCTATTTTTTCACCTAATTATAAGTGAACTTTGCGAATATCACATCCATTTCCGCCGTTGATGGACGTGGACCTCCAAGGACACCCGCCAGATACGGCGGCGTTGGCAGTGGCAGCATCAGGGAAGCGTACGGACTCTACAGCGACTACGACAGCGAGGGCACTCTTGTTTACTCAATGAGCAGTGAAAAGCCTTCTCACGACGACGATTTTAAGCTGGTGCTGAGCCGTAAAGTGAAGAGGCGGAACGTCCGAACATCTTCGTCATCGAGTACGTTGAACGACAGAGTGCCAAGGAGACCAGTGACAAACACTACCATTTTTGTCCCTGAGGTACTGGACGGTAACGTGAAGCGCCTCGACAGGCAATCTGTTTCGGTGATGCTGGAAGGACTCGTGCCAAACGAGATCACAGACATCAGAGTGAACACGCGTAAGAACGTATTGGCCATTGACGTTTTACACACTGTGGCACTTAATATACTGCGCAGCGTCAACGAGCTGGGGGGATTGAAAGTTCGTCCCTACATTCCTGTAAGCTCTAACGTCGTTACTGGAGTCACCTACGATGTGGATACTGCCATTCCCAGCTCCAACTTCGATGTTCTGGTCAAACCGGCAAATGAAGCCAGCGTCAGCGCAAAATTTGTCCGTTTGGAAAGCTCACGCTGCTTGAAGATCATGTTCAAGGGCGACTCTCTTCCTTCACACGTAAAGGGGGGCAATTTTCGGCATTCTGTGTGACCTTTCGTACCGAAGCCCTTACAGTGTCATAAGTGCATGAAGCTGGGCCACGTGAAAAGCGTATGCGAAAATAAGACGGTGTGTCCTCGTTGCGTGGAAGCCCTTTCTGCGGATGACTGCGAAGCAACTACCCTCGAATACTCGAATTGTCATGGGTCACATGCAGCTTCGTCAAAAGAATGCCCCAAAATCCAAAGAGAAATAGCGGTATTGAAACAAATGTTCAGATACAATTCGTCGCATCGAGAGGCTGCCAGGACCGTCCGAAAGACGCGTCATCGTCGCCGCAGTTCATCAAAGAATGCCGCAGACGCTGCATCGACAGCGCCACTCCACCACCCTTCTCTTCCACCGCCCTTGCCTCCCAGACCGAAGGCGGCCAGCGCGGTCAACAAACTAACGAACAGCAATGTTGCAGATGAATCAGTTTGGCCTTCATTGCCGAAATCACAGCCACCTGCAAATTCCAAGCGCACATCGACAATCACATCGCTCCAGCCAGCCGCTGACAAGGTGCCTTAGGAGGACACAGAAGTCATCACAATGTTACGAACACTGCTGGATGTCATGCGAAAGCTGTGCAGCAGCCTGAAGTCTCCACTCGCTCAGAGTGCACCACAAGTACTGGATGCTCGAAGTCCAGTATTTGCAAGTCTCCAGTAGCAACCATGGCTCGTCCAATTTTTTTCCTTCCGCAACGAGGTCCGACATGCGTCGATACTGCAGTGGAACGTGAGAGGCCTGAGATCCCGCATCTCTTCATTCCGTCAGTATATATTCATGAATCGTATTCCTATAATACTTGTATGTGAACCAAACGTGCAACAACCTCCTAAACTATCAGGGTATGAATCTTTCGTTTCTTCAACGTGCGAGGAACGCTGCAAGGTGGTCGTTTACATTCGCACAGATTTCACATCTGTGCATGACGCAGTTCAACCGCATGATGACAATAAACATGTCTGCTTACGTGTTAAAAAGGAAAACATGTCATTCAAACTCATAGGTGTCTACGTATCACCATACAGACGGTTTGAACAAGACCGACTACGAGTTAACTGACAACAACTACGGGCCCGTGGGTTATAACTGGAGACTTCAACGCACATGACTTAATCTGGGATAGTTCGACGATCAACGCTAAAGGAAGAAACCTTGTGTCAATCGCCTCCAAGCACAACCTATGTTTCTTAAATGATGTCAGTCCTACATACCTGCGGGGCCTTACGTACAGCAGTTGCCCCGATTTAACTCTGGTATCCAGAAACTTCCGTTCGCAAGTGCACTCGTTTTCAGACATCGAAACGCATGGGAGTGACCACATTCCAACTTATATGCGAATAAGCGATCTTACTAACTCCTCTCCTAGGACCACAACACAAAGAATTGATTGGTCCAAATTTCAGCAACTCATGAAAAATACATGTCGTGGAAACCCTGACCAGAGCTTGGAGGATGTCATCAAAGAGGCAATGAGGGAAGCTTCCTGTCTCCTCCCTTTCACCGACAAGCGTCCAGATTTCGAAGTTGAACTGGAAAAACTGTGTGCGCTTCGCCGAAGGGCGGAAAGGAGATACAGACGGACAAAAGCAATATGCGACTGGAGGCTGGCACGACGCATACAGAAAAAAGTCCAACGGCGTTTAGGCAAACTTGAACAGAAACGCTGCAAATCACTCTGCGAATCATTGGATCGCCGAAAGCCGTTGTCCAGCATCTAGAGCACTATTCGCGGCCTGCGCTCGACTCCCTAACAAAACAAAGACATCCTTTCATGGCTTTAGCCCTACATTTAGGCCGCACCCCACTTGAAGTGGCAAATGAGTTTTGTACGCGAATCGCTAGTGTGTCCGCCTTGTCTGCTGGTACCATTAGGAGTGTTATCCCTGAATTCCGCATCTCCGAAATGAACAATATTTTCACTATAGAAGAACTTGACGCATCTTTGGCGGCTTCCCGACGACCATCTTCACCAGGACCCGATGGCATCACCTACGCCACTCTAGCCAACCTTCAACAGGAGGCCAGGGGACAGTTGTTATGCTGTTACAACCACTCACGGCAGGTGGGCACTGTTCCACAGAATTGAAAGATAAGTCGACTTGTGCTACTACTCATACCAGGAAAGCCACCATTTGGTTTGAATCAATTCGCCCTATTTCCCCAGCAAGTTGCGTAGGAAAAGTCATGGAAAGGATGATAGTTACACGCCTATAATGGTACTTCGAGCGCTACAACGTATACCCAAGCTGCATGACGGGTTTTCGGCGAGGTAGGTCATTTCTTGACAACGTGATTGATCTCACAACATTTATCCAACAACAGAAGAGCCTCAAGCGCATACCACTGGCACTCTTCTTCGACGTCAAAGGGGCTTATGATAACGTAACACATAAAGCCATCCTAGACTCGTTGGAAGCTGTTGGAATCGGTGGTCGGATGTTCCAATGAATCCAGGATTATTTGACGAGAAGGTCCTTTTTTGTACAAACCTCAGATGGACCTACCACCAATTACTATACCTCCCGTGGCGTCCCTCAGGGCGCCGTATTAAGTCCCACTTTATTTAACCTCGTGATGGTAGGACTTCGTGAAATTTTGCCAAGTACTATTCTCATATCCATATATGCTGACGATATTTGTCTGTGGACTTCGGCTGTAACTCGTCTACAAGTACGTGCAAGAGTCCAGCAGGCTGCCACCCTGACATGCTCATATCTCCGCAAGCAAGGTTTTTCTGTCTCAACAGAGAAATGTGCATTGGTTGCGTTTACTCGCAGAGCCATGACACAATACACCGTTACAATCAATAGACAAAATATTTTATACCTGAAGAACCATCGCTTCCAGGGTATGATTGATGACAGGGACCTTTCGTGGAGTACCCACTGCAATTATCTGAAGAGAAGGCTAACTTTCATCGTCCATATAATGTGGTTCCTCTGCGGAAAATCTTGGGGCACATCGATAAGGTCAATGATGCAGCTGTACAGGGCACTGTTTCCGGGATTTTTGCGCTACAGCTTGCCGTTACTGGCAAGTAAGACGAACATTCGCACCCTCGAAAGTCTGCAAGGACAAGCACTAAGTGTGTGCTTAGGATTGCCGCGATGAACCTCAACCTACGGGGCAATTATGATCGGAAGAGAGCATTCAATTCAAACATACATCATCACTGATAATTTGAGAGCCCACATAAGACACCTCTACCGAGTTCCTGGTCACCATGTTGCAGTGTTGCCACTTCAGTGACCACAAGCGATGTTTTCAAAGATTATTTCTGCCCATAGAGAATGCCTTCCTTCTGGCTTCACTCCAGCAAGAACACCAGCGTCACCTCTGCGGTGCCTACAACAACCACAAGTGTGCCTCACTATTCTGGGAATAACGAACAAGAGCCGTCATTCAACAGTGGTCCTTCGACAGGTGACGTTGTCGCTACTCAACAAAAAATACGGCCAGAGGACCCACATATACACCGATGGATCGGTCTCGGCTGACAGCTCCACAGGTGCTGTTGTCATCCCGACGTACCAGGTCACTATAAAGTTCAAACTGTCGCATAGGACAACATCCATAGCAGTGGAGCGTGCCGCCTTACGTGCTGCTATACTTTATATCGCAGAAGCCCGGCCTCGAAAATTGGCTGTGTTCTGCGACTCCAAGGCATCCCTTCAGAGCTTGCAATCAGCTTTACAACAAAGGGTGAATCAACACCTAGTAAATGAAATAAGAGAAGTGCTTCACGAAGTTATATCGAAAGGACATGACGTAGTGTTCCAGTGGTTACCGGGACATTGTGGTACTGTCAGTAACGACCTTGCTGATAATGCTGCACGATCCGCCCACGCGGCCGCCCAGACAACCCCAATTCCATTGTCGAGAACTGACGCTGCAAGGGGCCTTCACTCGTTCGTTAACACCATGTCGGAAACTTGGCTGAGTGACCGCCGTGTCGGGAACCGCCGCCTACCCAAATTGGACCCATCGAGAAAGCTTTAAGTTCTATCAGACCTCTCCCGCCAGGATGCAACTTTACTGTGTAGCCTGTGGTTAGGAGTAGGTTTTATGAAGGCGTACTCCTTTCACATAGGAATGGCAGATAGCTCCCTATGTGAATCATGCGACACTGACGAGACAATAAAACATCTACTGTGTTCATGTGAACGTTTTGCGAGCAAACGCAACTTGCTACGTGAAACGTTAGAGACACTAGACAGTAGATCTTTTTCCGAAGGGAAGATCCTTCGTTCATGGCTCTACGCATTGCAGGCCAGCAAAGCAACGCCGGAATTGCTAAGTTTTCTAAAGACGACTGACCGGACTACGCGAGCGCTTATAAGCGTGCAATGGACAAGGTTACATCTACACACGCGTTGCCTTACACTTCTCTCTCTCCCTATCTTCCTTTAATCCCCTCCCCCCTTCCCCCAGTGCAGGGTACCAAACCGGACGTGCGTCTGGTTGGCCTCCCTGCCTTTCATTTCTTCAGTTCCTCCTCCTCCTCCTTATGCTGTCATATTTGTTAAAGATAACTTAAGGAGGGAACGCTACGGTTATCTACAAAAGGTGGGATCACATAGATGAAGGTCCATACAAAACACACACACACACACACACACACACACACACACGCACGCGCACACACACACACACACACACGCGCACGCACGCACACACATACATACACACACACACACACACACACACACACACACACACAGGGGTGCAGCATACATACACTCAAGCGAACACATGAACTGAGATTAAAATACATTCTTTACCCTTGCATTGTAGAAGGATATGCATTGCCTCAAATGTGGCTTGATATGTACGGATAGCGGTGAAACGGCATAGAAATAACTGAAAGAAAATTCAATGTGCGAGTGATTGCGAAATATGAGCTGACCTTAGCTACGCTCTCGTCGGGAACGACAAGGGCGTAGCATCCGCAAAACATTCTTGCTTGCCGTTGTCCTGCCGGTTGACAAGCTCATAATTTTCTTACAAGTTAAATGTGTTTTCTTTGGGAATACTCTGAAAAATTGGGGTGCTGCAGTAGAAAAACCAACATACTAAGCGGGCAGAGCTCCTGAAGAAACTACAAAATATTGCAGAAGAGTCTCTGTTCTCACAAGAAAAAAATGTATCGCATGTGTTTATGATTTGCGTTACATTAAGTTGAGTTTTCATTTGAACCATACCGTTTCGTCGGCTTCTATACAGGCGGTGTTCATGATGGTTTTATTTTCATTTTGTTTCAGAAAAGACATTTTGCTAGATATTTTTAGTTTAGTTCCGCATAAATGTTCCTCTTGGTGTTACAACTGGGATTGTTATTAACGAATTTCAGACACACGTATTGGAGCATTGTCTTCTCACATTATGAATGTCATTCCTTTGTAATCAATGTGAGTGACCTAGCATTGAAACTGAACTTGAACCAGCTGTGGATAAAATGCTAAAGTGTTAAGCGCAGGTGAAAGTTTACACATACTCTAAAAAACAAGAAAGAGAAAGAAAAAATGAAACTTTCCAGAATCTCCTACGTACTTGCCTAAAGAGGCTCTGCTACGGTTTTGTAACTGTCTTATGTAGCGCTATAGTGCAAATACTACTAATCGCAATAACGAGCACAGAAGGATATATGAAAATTGGTGCAAAATACTAGTGTTATCAGTCTTCAATATTCAAAACTCCAGCTAAGGATGCCAAAAAACGCTCGCTCTTGCATTTCACTCTCCCGATGACGTCAAAGGTCGTTTAAAATCACTATGCTCCTTTTATAAATCCATACGGGCAAATTTGTTCGTGCTCGTCAATAGATGGGCGAATGGATGGATGGGGATGCTGGGAGCGTCCCCTTTTCAAACGTGGTGGTGACAAGTGTTGCACCGGCTCAAGAAATTTAGGAATTGTTTCCTTTTTTAAGTTCACCTCATGCCTTAATTGTCTATTTCAAATAAATCTATCTTACTATAAAAGCAGAAAAAAATTTGCTGATCGCACGTACAGAGAAAATCGACGATATTCGAAGCACCAATGAGGAAGCCTCATATGTCACTGTGCTCGCCTGTTGACCCGCAGGCCGCGTGATTGAATCCGGGCTGTGGGGGTTGCATTTTCGATGGAGGTCAAAATTCTGCGGAGCGTGTGCTCAGGTTTGTGCGCACGTTCAATAACCACAGATGGTTGAAATTTCCGGAGCCCTTCTTGACAGAGTCTTCCATATTCATATTTTGGTTTTGGGACGTTAAAACCCACATATCAATCAATAAATCAGGTTATTACGTAGTCGTTGGTGCCACTGTCGACTAGGGGACGTTTTTAGCCATAGAAGAGGTTGAAGTGCCTCGGTCTTAAAACCGATTGTGTCGCTCTTGCCTTAGGGCGTCTGCAACTGCAACTCTACGCGTATCAATTTGGTGGAGGTGCTGGGTGCGTTTCTACGGAAGTCGGAGCAGGATCTCCGCAGCGGACCTTACATCTGTTCCACTGCTATGGATAACGACAGTGTACCGGCCCCTCAGGCACCAGTGCAATACGTCATGACTCCGCTACGTGACCCGTGAATCTACACCAGCACTGACAAGGTAGACGCCGATGAGTGGCTGTCGATGTTCAGGCGCGTTGCCAACAGTTACACGTGGGACGCAACACTAAGGCCGCGTTCACACTGAGCATTCCGGCCGCCGAAAGTGCTCCGAATCCGGTTCGGCGGCGGCGAGATCCGCCGAAAGGGCCCCCTCCGCGCCGGTCGCTCTCGGACCAATTTTTGCGGCGTCTGCCGCGGAATCAGTCACCGCTTACCAATAGGAGCACTAGTCAAGGAATTTTGAAAAATGGCGGCCAAGCCCTACTCACTTGTTATGCCGCAGTGCCCGTAACTGAATGTTGAAACCAACGGGAGTTTAACCTACTCTGTGCCTACTTCGCCTCCGTATTTCGTGAAAGAGGTGACCGAGCTTGCTGTTGGCGTGACCGAGCTTGTTGCGGTGTTGCAGAGCAAAACGAACCCACCAACGCCACTGGCGTCGGTGGTTTTTCTGCTCTTCGTGCATTACAAAACAGCCACTTGCCAGCAAAGTAAGCAGTACTGTCTTTCCTTGCTTCTTGCGTACGAGAATTGTCGAAGTATACACCACTGGATAGCGTAGTAGCGTTTGCGAGCCGCGACAACAACTGGGTGACAGCGAATCCATTCCGCGTTTGCCCCGTAGTAGATGGCATATTCGGCGGCGCGGGGCGCGTCCAGTGCGAACGACGTTGCGTTTCGGCGGCAGGGGAATTTCGGTCGCTGTAAAAAGCGGATGTTTCTGTGTGAACTAGGCATTATGCTGGCGAACGTGACATTCTACTTCGGCGAAAAGGCGTGGCTTGAGACACACGAAACTGTACTCAATGGTTAGTACAACTGTAAAGAAAGACTACGAGATCTTTTCGGGAGAACAATCGGACACTAAACAGAAGCCCAGAAAGAGCTCGCGTCTCATGCCCAGACGTCCACGGAATTCTACATTCCTTAGACTCATGATGTTCTGGCATTTAGCGGAAAAGCCAATGACAACACGCTGGAGGCTGATAGGGTAGGACACAGTATGAAGGGCATCGCCGACGATGCACTCAACTTCTTGCTATGTAAGAGCTACACAACAATTAACTGCCTCACCAAGAAGTGCCGCATCTTTGAGCAAGTGAAAGGCAAGCGCATCGTGCAACGCTTTGACCAGCTTCCTAATACGGCTCCGACCTCGTCCTGTGATGAAGCAGCACCACTGCGTCAACAAGCATCACGATGTTCGACGAAAGCCGTGCGTCGCGAACTTGAGGCTATGGCTCCGAGCTGTCGTGGTTCCCACACGCATGGCGACCGGACAATCTCGATCATTCAAGCTGTTTGCCGAAAGATTTGCAGATACCACATGGAGTGGGAATCGATGATATGCGAAGCTTGAATGAGAAATGTTGTTATGTCACGTTAAAATCAGCACATTGTTACGAGGTGAAGGTAAATGATGCCGTGCATGACTTCCGCGTCATGATTATCATGTTTGGATGTGTCGTTTACCTTACTAATCTACTCACGTCACATGATACTAAATTTAGTATATGTGAAGCTAGCGAAATAGCCATGAGCATGCTATAAGCGGGGTATGTTGTCATGTTTTACATTACACGTGTGTCAGGATTATCTTGTTTGCACCACTATTATATTTCGTCATCTATTGACGTCACGTAACACCAAATTTGGTACATGTGGAGCTAGCAAAATGGCCGCGAGCGCATCATGAAGGGCCCAATATACTTCACTGTAGCGTTCACGCGCGCGGTCACTGGGCACAGCGACGCTACGTTAGCAAAGCGCGAGCACTATATAGTCTGACGCCAGGCGCGACCAGCGTCCGTCGCCGCGGCCCAACGGCAACCAGCGCAAAATGCGACATACTGCATTTCGCGCCTGTGCGTTACCCAGACAACACTGCGTCTCCCACTTTTCGTGACGGAGGGATGATGGACGCGCTGAAACGCGCATGCTTCAAAGCAACGCAGCGCAGCGCGCGCCTACGAGTATATGGCAGGACCGGCGCCTGGTGTGGCAACGCCGGCATGAAGCGACGAAAATGAACGCCGGCGAGAACGCGCACCGCGTCATGTCGAAATGTATTGGCGTCTAGACAGTGGCATGTAGTTATGTTCTCAAATGACACACATCTCATGATTATTATGTTTGCACCAGTCACACACCTTCGTCATCCATTGGCGTCACGTAATACCAAATTTGGCATATGTTGATTGATTGATTTGTGGGGTTTAACGTCCCAAAACCACCATTTGATTATGAGAGACGCCGTAGTGGAGGGCTCCAGAAATTTTGACCACCTGGGGTTCTTTAACGTGCACCCAAATCTGAGTACACGGGCCTACAACATTTCCGCCTCCATCGGAAATGCAGCCGCCGCAGCCGGGAATCGAACCCGCGACCTGCGGGTCAGCAGCCGAGTACCTTAGCCACTAGACCACCGCGGCGGGGCAAATTTGGCATATGTGAAGCTAGCGAAACGCCCGAGAGCGCATCATTAGTGTGGCATGCAGTCATGTTGTTACATGACACGCATGCCATGATTATCATGTTTGCATGTGTCATTTTTCTATGTCATCCGTTCGCGTCCCACAACACCAAGTTTGGTATGTCTGAAGCTAGCGAGACGGCCGTGAGCGCATCATGAGCGTAGCATTTAGTCATGTTGTTACATGACATGCATCTCATATTTATTATGTTTGCACCAGTATCATACCTTCGTCATCCATTCACGGCCCGTAATACCAGATTTGGCATAAGTGACGCTAGCGAAACTGCCGCGAGCGCATCATGAGCGTGGCATTTAGTCATGTTGTTACATGACACGAACGTCATGATTTTCATGTTAGGGTCTGTCGCTTGTGTTTGTAATGCAATCATGTCGTGCCGTACCAGTTTTTCATGCCATACCAATGAAACCACCGCAAGAGCTGCAGGACCATGAAATGTAAATCATGACATGACATACATGCCATGATTTT
The DNA here is from genome assembly GCF_043290135.1 of Rhipicephalus microplus. Classification (NCBI taxonomy): domain Eukaryota; kingdom Metazoa; phylum Arthropoda; class Arachnida; order Ixodida; family Ixodidae; genus Rhipicephalus; species Rhipicephalus microplus. Next base: position 176,692,561 of record NC_134700.1, read on the forward strand.
TGTGTTATGACTAGTCAAATATGTTCTTTATACAGTCATTTTGTGCCATACCGAATTGGTATTGGTACCATTATCGAAACGGCCAGGAGAGATAAAAGTCGTAGACGGCTAGATAGATAGATAGATAGATAGATAGATAGATAGATAGATAGATAGATAGATAGATAGATAGATAGATAGATAGATAGATAGATAGATAGATAGATAGATAGATAGATAGATAGATAGATAGATAGATAGATAGATAGAAACGCTAAATGTCGCCGAAGTTCGCCAAGAAATGCTTCGCATTTAATAGGACAGCATTTCCTCCTGAGGCAAACTCAACCACATTCTACGATCACGACGCCATCGTTCGCGCGGTGTCAGCACGTCGTGTTGCCCGTGATCGACTCCTGGCAACTCAGGATAACCAAATTCGCAATTACGATAGTCACCACCACAACGTGAGTTTCAGTCCTGGCTCCCTTGTCTTGCTCTGGCTGCCTTCGCGTCGCATTCGCTTGAGTGAAAAACTCCTGCTCTGCTACATCGAGCCTTACCAGGTTCATAGCCGAGTTACCGAAGTCACTTACGAGATCTTGCCGTTAAGCCCCAAGCCTTTGTCCACCTCACCAGCTACTGAGACTGTGGATAGTCACCACCACGACGTGAGTTTTAGTCCTGGCTCCCTGGTCTTCCTCTGGCTGCCTTCGCGACGCATTCGCTTGAGTGAAAACTCCTGCTGTGCTACACCGAGCCTTACCAAGTTCATAGCCGAGTTACCGAAGTCACTTACAAGATCTCGCCGCTAAGCCCCAAGCCTTTGTCCACCTCACCAGCTACTGAGACTGTGCATGTTTCCCTACTAAAGCCCTTCGTCAAGTTTACCGATCCGATGCACTGAGAGGATGCTTTTGCCGCCGGGTGTAAATGTTACCTTGGTGTTGGTGCCAGTGTCGACTAGAGGACGCTTCTAGCCGTGTTAGAGGTTGAAGTATCTCGGGCTTAGAACTGATTGTGTCGCACTTGCCTTGGATGTCTGGAACTGCTACTGCAACTCTACACTTATCAATAAGTATCTTTAAAATCGGTACGTACGTAGTACCCAGTAAACGCAAGTAGAGATGTTATGCGCGTTCACATATCTAGATAAAATGCAAGTGGGTTGTTTATAGTCGCGTACACACCGCACCACTAATGTTTGCAACACCAGAAACAGGCGCGGAAGGCTGATATGTTGTAAATCAAGCTTGCGAACTGACCTCAAGCGCACCATGACTGTGACATGTAAAACATGCCGTACATGACATGCATGTCGTGATTCGAATGTTAGGATTTTCATTCATGTTCCCAATAAGTGACGTCACTCGATGCGTACAAAGATATCAAGCTAGCGAGCCGGCTGCAAGCGCACAATAAGCGCGGCATGTAAATTTTGCCGTACGTGACTTCCATGTCATGAATAACTTGCTTGCGCCTGGCATTTGTGTTCTTCGTTCATTCACGTCACCTAATACCAATTTTGGTATATGTGAAGCTATCAAAATGGCCATGAGCGCGCTATAAGTGTAGCATGTAGTCATGTTTCTCATGGCACGCATGTCATGATTATCATGTTTGGGAGCGTGATTTACTCTCATCGTCTATTCACGTCAAGTAATAGCAAGTTTGGTCTATGTGAAGCTAGCGAAACAGCCGCGAGTGCATCATGAGCGTGGTGTGTAGTCAAGTTCTTACATGAGACGCATGTCGTGAAAATCCTGGTCACACCAGTCTTGTACCTTTGTCATTTATTCACCTCACGTGACACCAAAATTCGTATATGTGCAGCTAGCAAAATGGCCGCGAGCCCACTGTGAGCGTAGCATGTAGTGATGTTTTATAAGACAGGCATGTCATGATTTCCCAGTTAGGGCCTGTCACTTACGCTCACCGTGCAGTCATGTCATACTATAACATATTTTCAATTTCTGATGGGAACTAAACCACAGCAAGAGCAGCAAGACCATGACGTGTAAATCAGAACATTCATGACATACTTCTCATGATTTTCATGTTATGACTAGTCAATTACGCTTCTCGCACATTTGACATGCTAGCCGTGTCCCCGACCACCACTTGGCCCTTCTACCTTCCGGACGACCACGTGCTACGTTTTCAGACGTCATATCCAAGCACCTAAACAGCATTCCATCAGGATATACGCCAGCTGCGAGAATGGCATGTCCTTTGTGGTGCCTCGACCAGCCGCAAGTACGTCTGAAAATTCCGGGAATCAAAAAGAAAAGCAATCACTCCAGAGTAGCTTTGAAGCAAGCAACACTGCTATTATTACATGCGTTGTACTTAGACCGAACGCAGATATACACTGATGCGTCCGTCTCGTCCAGCAGCTTATCAGGTGCCGCTGTATTTCAGCAATGACAATCAAGTTTAAGTTGTCGCATATGACTACATCTACGGCATCAGAGCTTGCTGATATAAGGGCTGCTTTACAATATCTCGTTCAAGAAAGTCCAGGAAAATAGGTCATATTCTGTGATTCGAAGGCAGCGTTTCAGAGTTTCAGTCTGCCATGCGTAGGAGGAGCCATGACCAACTGGTACAAGAAATAAGACATTGCCTTCATGAAGCTCTAGCACGAGGGCATGATATTATATATCAATGGCTGCCTGGACATATCGGTATTACCGGAAATCAATTAGCCGATGATGCAGCCCGCTCAGCCCATGAAGGAACCCGTGTAGTCCCGATTCCTCTATCAAGGAATGATGCAGCTAGACAACTTTACCTGCTGGCTCGAGATCTCACACGCACGTTCTGGTCGTCTACCAACTTTAAAAGGTGTCAATTTTATCAACTGGATCCTTCGCTCGAGCTAAAGCTACCATCACAACTTTCCCACTCCGATGCGACACTGTTATGCCGCCTTTGGTTGGGTGTTACACTTACAAAGGTGTACTCCTTTCGCATTGGTATGGCAGACACTCCTACATGCGACTACTGCGGAGCTGAGGAGACCATCGAACACGCCCTGTGCAGCTGCGCTTGCTACGACACACAGCGATGCCTATTCCGAATGGTTTTGAATCACCTTGACCCCGAACCATTTTGTGTGCAGAAGATACTAAGGCCTTGGGCATCTGCCTCAGTTGCGCAGAAAGCGACTAAAGCACTGCTACTTTACCTAAAGTCAACAAACCTGAGTGACCGCCTGTAGACTGTGTGTGCTCCCCGAGTGTGCTCGTGATTGTGTGTACTTTCTCATCTCTCTGCAACCTCTTTTCTCCTCTTTATTCCTTCCCCAGTGCAGGGTAGCAAACCGGATGTGCGTCTGGTTAACCTCCAAGCCTGTCCTTGCATCTTTTTTTTCTCTCTCTCTCTTCTCATACAGTCTTGTTATGCCGCACCAAGTTTGATGTAGATTTCATTATCGAAACGGCAAGGAAAGCTAATGTCATAGGTGGCTGGATAGATAGATATAGACAGACTCGGTCAAAGTCGACTAAGTTTGTCAAGAAATGCGTCGCCTTTAAGAAACGAAAATTCATAGCCAAAATCTGAGCCCTTATGGTACAGTCTTTTTTTTTTGTTTATTTCTCACTACGTCTCTGTCTTTATTCTTCATTCTTCTTTTTCTTCTTCTATATTCTGTCTTCATTTTCTCACTGTTTTAGTTCATTCACTATGGTTTACGCCCACCCTTATTCTAACCATATCTTGCTTAATTCTATCATAGACGGGTTAAACTCTCTTTTGTCGGCCCTGAATTCAAGTCTCCATTTGGGCTCGTGCTCAAGCGTACACCTGGTTGCATATCTCCACTCAATCAGAACATGCTTCATCATTTCTATAGAGAGAGAGAGATAAATAGAGAGGAAAGGCAGTGAGGTTAACCAAGCTTGGCTCGGTTTGCTACCCTACACTTGGAGTGGGGGAAACGAAATTATTAGAACGAAAAGAGATAGAAAAGAAGAGGAGTAAGAAGGAGAAGCGTGAATTGTCAGTTCGAGACTACACAGCACGGTCTCGCACAGTTCTTTCACAAGCGGTAGTGAAGTCTGGTGGTCCTTAAAAAGTACAAGAGGGCTTTCGTGGCTTTGCGCGTATGGGAAGCCGTCGGCCAGGACCCTTCCAGAAGGGTCCCAGGATCTTCCCTTCTGTAAGCGGCCATGAATCCAGCTGACAGAGCTTGGCTTCCATAATACGTCATTCGGTCTGGTATGCTGGGCAAGGACATAGAATGTGCTCAAGGGTTTCCTCGCAGGCGCAGATGTTGCATGCCGAAGTGCTCGCCATTCCAAGGAGACGAGAGTACGAATTCGTAAATGCCACGCCCAACCTCCTGCGACACAGTAAACTTTCTGCGCATCGTGGGAGCCCGGATGGCAAACGAACTTGCAAGTTTGGATCGATCGAATACAAGTGCGTGTTAGAGAAACCCTGCGTATTCCATTGTAGGAGAGATATACGGCGAGCAAGTGATTGTAGTAGCCTTGCAGCGTCCATTCTCAAGAGTGGTATGGGCGTGCGCTTGTCTTGGTCATGAGCCGATCGAGCAGCTTCATCCGCGCCGTCATTGCCAACGATTCCGCAATGACTCGGCAGCCACTGATATACAATATCGTGACCTTCCTTGAACGCTTCGTGGTAGTCGTGCCTTATCTGATATACTGATTGTTCGTGTAACCCGTGCTGCATAACAAACCGTAGTGACTGTAAGGCTGACCTGGAGTCGCAAAAGATGGCCCATTGGTTAGGTTGCTGGCGAAGAATGTACTTTACTGCAGCTTGAAGTGCTGCGAGCTTAGCTGCTGTCGACGTCGTGGTGTGAGAAAACTTGTACTGAAGCAACACATTTTCAGATGGAACAACCACTGATCCTGTGGGGCTGTTAGAATTAGTGGAGCCATCGGTGTAAACATGTATGCGGTCGAAGTACCTTTCGTCCAACAGACGCAAAGTCAATTGCTTGTGGGCCAGCGTTGACATGCGTGCCTTCTTAAAGATTCGAGGAACTGATAAGCGCATGTGAGGTTGACGAAGATTCCATGGCGCAGTTGCTGGATGCATCGCAAGTTTGATGCCAGGCGGTAGTATGTCCTGATGTTTTGTCACGATACCGCAGTACGAAGAATGGAGCCTCCGAGCTGTCAAACACGCTAAATGATGTGACGGTAGCCGTGATAAATGCCGAATGTGCGCTCTCAGCGTCTCGACAATGATGTGCGGTTGTGACCGGTTGTTCTTGTGCAATAACAATAGTTGACACTGTCGATGAGCATCTTGGAAGGCCAAGGCATGTCCGAAGTGCTTGGGCTTGTACGCTTTGCAGTGCACGGATGTTAGTCTTGCACGTGTTGGACAGGACAGGGAGGCTGTACCGGAGACTTCCGAAAAAGAGGGCTGTGTGAAGCTGCAACATGGAGTGCAAGGATGGGCCCCATGATTTTCCGGCGACGAACTTGAATACACTCTCAATGCCAATGAGCTTTTTCTTCAGGTATGTGAGATGCGGGCTCCTGGTTAGGTCACGATCTACAACTACACCTAAGAATTTATGAGTGCTCTTATATGGGATTGATCTGCCATCGATGCACAGTGCGTACAAAGACATCCGTTTGCGTGTAAACGTCACCGCTGCGCATTCTTCTGTGGCGATAGTCAAACCTTGCTGGCGAAGGTATGTCGATGTCATTGTTGCCGCTTTCTGTATTCTGGCGCGCACTTGAGGCCGTGTCACGCCGGACGCCCAAATGCAGATATCGTCAGTGTAGAGAGATATATAAGCCGTCTGTGGCATCATTGCGGTGAGCCGCACGAGAACCAGGTTGAAAAGAGTTGGACTCAAAACACCGCCTTGTCTGCCCCCCACGACTTGTGAAATACTTATTCGTAGACCCATCTTCAGTTAAAACTAACATGGATCTCTTTGTGAGGTAGCTTCTTACCCATCGAAAGACACGACCTCCAAGTTCAGCTGCTCCAAAAGCATTGAGAACAGCCTCGTGGGTCACGTTGTCATAGGCACCCTTCACGTCTATATTTCTATATTTCTATATTTTGCCAACAGCGTATCATGGTGACAGTTGTGCAGCGCAACTAGCGTCAATATCGAATTGTTTTCAAATTTAAAAAATTAAACAGAAAAATCGTTTTCTATATCAGTAAGAATTAGTAGTACCTTTATGATTTTTAGCGCACAATAGCATGGCCTCACTGGGAGCACATAAGCATTACATGTCAGTTGCCACGTCTTACCAATGACCTGCCAATGTCGGCCCTAGCACGTAATAGAACGTCAATCCCGAACTCAGAAATACTTTGTGCGTGTCGCTCTAGTTCTGAACTAATAAGGCTTCCCCCTTGAAATAAAATTATTGGTCATATTTTTTCACGTTACCACTTGCGCGATGGCATTACTGTATTTTACAGTTCTAAAGGAAGCAATCGATTGACACGCTCAATTTGTGTCACAGGGCTACTTTCAGGCTACTCAAAGGAGAAAGCTTTCTCGAATGATCGAGGGAATCACCAGCTTTCTTCGCCTAATCCTGGTCTTGAATGAACTAGGTGGTCACCACACATATAAAAGAGTGATGAGGTCACGTGGTGACATTATCACGTGGCGTCATAGTGAAGTCGGAATGGTGTTGTGCGGACGCCTAAAATTTCGATGTTTTTTGATGTTATGATTATGTAATTAGGTGACATCATTGTGTGAATCTTTCACGGGATGACTTCACCTAATTGATACAAGATATAATGCATCGTTTGCGTTGACTATACTGACGCTCAATTAGCGCGTTTCAATAGGCATGTAATGTTTGTGCCATAAAACAAAAAAGAAAAAGAAAAGACGCCATTCAAGGGAAATCAATATATTAGGCCTATAGAGATCCAGTACACATGCTAGAGCTCATGCGCAGCAAAAGTTTATGTAGTATGTCACCATACACATATAGGTGTGATTGTTGATTTGATGCAACAGTCAGCCGTGCTGACAAAATACATTGCGTCAGCACATGACCATGAATCCTGAAATTAGAATTGGAGCATCGCATAGTTGCACCGACATCTGGGTTAGATCCCACCACTTCTTATGTGATATTTATTTTATTCGGGAATTAGTCGGCGAGGTTGAAGCATTTGCAATTGCCAGCGGAGCTCTACAGCAAATTGAAAGTGAAAGAGAGAGATATCGAAGGGATATGACAAAGTGGTGCCCATTAACAATCTTAGTTTGATTTAGTATGCTATTCTATCTAAAGGTTTAGGTGGAACTCAAAGATCAGATGAATATAAATGTTTGCACTGCGAATGCATGCACACTGTCTCTAAGACTTGTGTCGTGGTTGAGGGGCAATGAAATGGTGATACAGCTTTGTGGATTTCAAAGACCACAGCGATGCTTTTGCCACATTGCATAATGTGTACGCCTAAATCTTCAATCACAGGATGTTCTCTCAAACGCATTTGTGAATTTTATGAAGGAAGGAAAGGTACAAAAGGTAAATAAGTTTGCCTTGTATTTGCATTTTAATCTGCAAATGTCGTCGAAAGACGATATTATTGCGTCTGGAGAGATTGAACAAAACGTTTATTTGATGTTGTGTGCAAGAAAATCGGTGAATGGTATTCAGGAGGCGCTGCGTTAGAGTGCCTCAAGCGTGCAGCGGAGGCGAACGAGCATACAAAGTCACGTCACACGTGAGACACGAGCGCTATCTGGCAGTTATCTTGGAAAACAAAACGCGTGGCTCTGAAACGGGCATGCGCGCCCGTCTCAGAGGTGATAAGGTGTAGAAAGCAAGGCGCCTTGTAGGTGTTACCACCTGTGTCGTCTTAGCAAAGCGACGGGAACACTTCCCTTTTCGTGCAAGCGTTACATGAATAGCGCCGCGTGATAAACGCTGCGGTCCTTAGAATAACCTAGGTGTGCATTTTCTAGTAAAAGATGCACATAAATAATATATGCGTGTGGTTATGGTGCCTCAGGTATGCGCGATAATTGCTTTTTAATTGACAATCGCACAAGTATATAACGCTGAATCTTGAGCAACATTGGTGGGTGCTGCGCATGGGGTCTGCCGTTTGGAATATCTGCTGGTGCCGTTTAATGTGCCCAGTACCGTTAGGAAGAACAAACAGACAAATACACAGAAAGACAGACCAAAATTTTTGCGTCGAAGGTGCCCAAGAAATACTATCGTCTTTAATAAATGCTCTACACGGGACAGCTACACTAGATATAGTACATGTGGTCCCTGTCTAATTGCAGCATACTCCAGCACCTGACACCCGCCTCCTAAAGTAACCGTACACTCTGAAATGGTTTGCCACTACAGTTTCCTCTCTTCTAAAATGAGTGCAATATTAAGAATATTCACGAACATTCTATACTTATAAACTTAATAATTTATTCTTTTCTATGCGAAGGTGTGTGAAGTACATCACTGCATAGTTGAATTTCAAATTTTCGTTTTTTGAACATCGCCAGTTATTTTTGCGTTTATAACCTAATTAGTGCAGACCGATTGCAAGCTATTTTCAGCGTGGTGGAAACCATGAGGTGCAAACAAACCAAACTTTTACGTAGCAAGACATATTTCGGTTTGTAATTGCATTATCAATAGAGAAGACTGCGTTTGTTTAGCACGCGTTCATCCATCACAATAATTCATACACTAATCAAGATTGGCATAAACGTCATTGACATTCAATTTTTTATTAAATAACTTCTGATAATTGTTATGTCAAAACAGCACAGAAGCTTTCATGCAGACGCAATGATCCGCTTCGATCTGAACTCACTCTTTTTACTTGTCCACTCTCCTGACAGCAATAAACAAACAGCAGAATTCGCAATCATTTTGTATTGTCTCGCACTACCGACAGAGTTGTCTGCTTATTCAGCCATTTCTGCTAAGTCTTCACAATGTCTCATCAATATAGGCAGTGCTGCCAGAGAGTCAGGATATCAATATAACGCAAACACTAGCGCTGATTCATATGATTAGTCAAATATATTCTTCATACAGTCATGTTATGCCTTACCAAGCTGGTATCATTGCCATTATCGAAACGGTCATGTTATACGGGCCATACAGCTCACGACGGCTACTTCATAATTTCGACGTGAAAGAAACCAGCGTAAACGTATGCTGCCATGTTGAGATTTTCCCTCCGCTACCCTTGCTGCGCCTCGCAAACAGCATTATATAGGTTGCTACCATGCGCCCAGTCTATAAAGTTTTCTGCAATACTTACTCTAGGGAACTCTTGCGCTACGACCGTTCAGCCAGCTTGGGAAAGATGGGTAGTTCAAGGACTTGCCTGATCGTCGTACTAGCGGCTTCAAACACGATTATGGCTTGGTTTATTGTTGTGTTCTGGCACTTACTTCAAATACTAAAATGCATAGTTGCGAACCACATGACCTAATTTGAACTTGTAAGACTAAAACAGTCAAGTTGGTGACGTGACATTGCTGAACGTTCGCTGATATTTGTCTAGCGACAAAACGGATACAAGCAAAACGGACCCAAACGAATACGAAGGAACGAAGCAGAGACAAATCCATGTATTACTTGTAATTTCCACGCTGGTGTAAGCGCCGTGCATTGCAGCTCCCATAAACACCAACGCTATAGTTCCCTCTCTTGTAGCATAAAGAAACGATGGCGCGATCTACTTACCCAACGTGCTATGGCATAGGACACCCTACTGGGACGCCGAACAGAAGACGACGCGGCGCAGGGGAGCAAATTGTGAGGGGTGTATATATTAGTTACGTAGACCCGTAACTAACACAGTGCAGCGACCATCTTGTGAGATCAAGTATATATTTTGCATACTTGTCCACTCCCAACCCTCGCGCCCACCCCCATTCCCTCTTTAGATAGCTGGAATTCACTTGTCTGTTTAAGGGCTCATTTTTTTTTTGTTAGAGATAGTATTGTTGAGAACTAGCAGAAAATAGTTCCAACAGAAGTATAGGGGAGGTATAGAAGTAATTGTAAAGTAAACGTGAACAAAGAAAAGTGCACGAAACGATAACTTGCCTCCGGCTGGGTCTACACCTGCGACCTTTAAATAACGCATCCGCCGTTATTCGAAGGTCGCCGGCTCGCAGTCCATACACGGTCACGCCACCACGATTCATTGGTGTAATTGGATGAACAAGATGCTTACTACCCTTCTGGATGACAAAGCAGCTTTACTACAATTTAGTTTATTCGCGTGTTTAATTACTGCGTGTTCGTTTGCGGCTCAACAACAAAAAGAAATGCCCCGCCGCGGATGTCTAGTGGCTAAGGCACTCGGCTGCTGACCCGCAGGTCGCGGGATCGAATCCCGGCTGTGACGGCTGCATTTCTGATGGACGCGGAAATGTTGTAGGCCCGTGTGCTCAGAATTGGGTGCACGTTAAAGAACCCCAGGTGGTCGAAATTTCCGGAGCCCTCCACTACGGTGTCTCTCATAATCATATGGTGGTTTTGGGCGTTAAACCCCACATATCAATCAACAAGAAGAAATAAAGTTGGTATCCACTGACTAGAAAACAAAATATGCTGCGTATTATCATAAAATACCACGTCGAACGCCTTGCGCCCCATTTTTTCATAAGCATTGTATCTTAACATATCAGTATGTCTCTAATATAAAGCTGGCGACAGTTATTTACGATGAAATAAAATCTAACGCCTATGTATACATTACCGAAACTTACCTCAGAAAACAACAAATGAAGAAATTCAGAGAAACCAGTCATTAGAGTGAGAAAATTTGTACCAAGTATCAAACACGAAGGCTAGTACACTTTTTTTTCGTCGTTTTTAAAATCAAATAGCATGGCCATCGGCATATTAGGCAAAAGTAGATCATCAGCAGTTTTCAAAAAAAAATTATGATTATCTATTGACGCTGCAAGCATGATATGTATTTTGTTCTATTTGCTATATAAAATTTGTGCATCTCGTGTACTTTGCTGTAATACATGTGTCCGAATTCTTTCAAACCACGCATAATTCTGTTGACTTATTCGCAAATTTTCACTTGTTTCACTGGTGTTCATAAAGGCAGTTTTTGTTTTTAAATGTTTTTTTGCCTTTAGAGTTTTTTGACTAGTGTTCAATTATTGCTTCTTCCCGCTCTTTTTTTTCTCTGTTTATCTGCGGTTATTTTATTTTCTCTGCATTTATTTTTGTATTCATGCTTTAACTTTAGATATACACTTAATTTTCACAGTGTATTGTTTTCATGGATAACCATTTTAGATATTTATGATCTATTGCATATATATATATATATATATATATATATATATATAACTGAGTGTTGTGCACATATATATATATGTACATATATATATATGTATAACTGAGTGTTGTGCAATATAGTGTACAGGGCAGGGCGGTGCTTTGTGCTTTGTCAGGCATTCAGTTGCTTTTTCATCACCCCTTCCCCCATCAACCTCTTCATACATGAATGATGTATGTTTTCGAATATGAATCAACTTCAAATTTCAATGAAAGAAAAAATCCCTGTGAACACACGCTTAATTCTGGTGTTCTATGGATTCCCACGACAGAGGAATCAGCCTTGTTGTTGTTGTTGTTGTTGTTGTTGTTGTTGTTGTTGTTGTTGTTGTTGTTGTTGTTGTTGTTGTTGTTGTTGTTGTTGTTGTTGTTGTTGTTGTTGTTGTTGTTGTTGTTGTTGTTGTTGTTGTTGTTGTTGTTGTATAATTGCATTCGTGTGCTGAGAATCCTTGGGCATAGAAGCACGAAGTTAGTCCCAAGGAGATGAATAAGAATAAGCCCATACCAACACTGATGCCCGGACAAATACAAAGAAGCCACTTGGCTTTTCTCGAGTTTAGCCACACCACGGTACCACGCATTCAGTCGGAAAACGAAGACAGACTACGCATTCGTGCCAGAAAATGTAGGCGCTTAAGTGGCCATTTTGTTTTCTTCATTGAATAAGAAACGAAACGTTGCGCTATGAAGAACCCATTGTCGATTATCACAAGCAGCATGTAATTACCGAACCTCATTTAATATATTTTATCGGTCTCGAAAGTATTGTACAGGCAATATAGAGAGCAAGAGAGGTTAAATCGAAAAAGATACGCCGTGAGGTGCTCAAAGCGGGCACGACGGAAAAAAAGGTTGATAAGCAAGTACGCAATCGTTGTTTCCATTCTGCCAGCATTCGTGGACACTCAGGTGGGCGTACTCTCTCTGCACTTAGGGATCCCAGCGGAACGACGCCTGTCCACTTAATACCGAGGTCCTTCCGAAGTAATACGCCCTGCGCCAGAAACAGCACCCCGAGGGTATTGACGTTCACTTCGCAGCAGAATCCGAGCCAAGAGAGAGACAAGCTAGCGACGCAATAAAACCGAGGGGCAGTAAGTCAATATAGAGAATATAAACAAAACTTAACGATACATCGTCCTAATCCGTCTACCTGGTGCGATGCTATATGAGTTCGCCGCTGAATTTATGAACAAATCTTACTTTTCTGTCACGGTTTTAAGTGTATAGATCGGTTAAAGAAGCAGCACATCAGAGCGCGATTGAGTGTTCATATCGGGAGCAGAGATATTCAGGGGGGGGGGGGAGGGCTGGACTTCATTTCCGGAAGTCGGTACGGGATGCTGCTCTTGTAACGAGGGCCCATAGTCCTTGTAAAACGAAAAGCAAAGAAACTCGCCAAACACGTGCATGACAGGATCGTTGACCGCTGGTGAAATTACAGGCTTTCATATAGTGCTTCGGGGAGGCAAGATTAGCATCGTCTATCTTACCCCCCCCCCCTCTCCATCCGACTCTTTACTGGCGGACAATTTCTCAATATTCTGATATACAACACTAAAGTAGGTGAGTAGCATTGGAGGAAGCGATTCTCATTTTTTTATGAGGCTGTGCTATCATCAGCTATATGTGTAACAGGAAATGATATTCTGATCGCAGGGTTATGCGTCTGCGACGGCATTTGCCGAACTCCCCCTTTCTCACCCTTTTGCTTTCTCAGCGAGTGAATTCGTTGCTCGAAAATTCCTAACCTTTGTGTCATATGAAACGGCCTTAAGATGTTGCGGCTTCTCTCAAATATCGCAGCAATCATGTGATCGCGTCGGGGAACGAAATTCCGCACACGAGTGATGAACCCGCGTGTCGTGCTCAAACAAGAGTTTGGGACGACTAACAGCAATAGAAACTACACCGATTTTAAATTGTGTGCTTCACTTGCAAGGGCGCGTTAACATCTGGCAAGGGGCCCGTGATGAACGGAACTTTACGTCGACCCATAACCTGCTTCGCATGGTTCTCTTTAGCGGGATATTGTGTAATCTTTAGATGCGAAGCAGCCCTTGGAGGAATTCCATTTGGCGTGCGTGCAGCGTAAGCACCCTTACTGCGCATGCGCCAACTCTCCCCGTGCCACGTGAGAACGAGAGGGTAGGAGGACCCTCTGTTTACGTGAGGGGCGTGATGAGGTAAGGTAAAGAGGGCGGCAGCATGAGAGCTGCCTCCACTCCACACACTAGCTAACATATGTGGCTGCGCCATAGCCAACATCCCTCTCCCCAGATTGCCCATCTTTGTTTGTATAAAGGCTCGCGTTACGTCGTACACACGCTCAGTTTGAGCCGGCTGCGCAGGTGTCAAGAGTTCAAACGTCAAGGTCTAAAAACTACTTTGAGGCCTAATACTTTGACGTGCCAGCGCAGCGTAAACGTCGGCAAGTGCACCCCGAGCCCCGGGCTAGGGGACCAGCGGAAACGGCAACGTCAGCGGGAAACTGTTACGTATGAAACGCGAGCTACACATGCCTAAACGCTTGGCTTGTGCGAATAGTGGATTTTAGGTTAGAAGCGAATTCGAAGCGAATAGGGATTCTGATCGAATAATTTCGAATCGTATTCGAATGGTCTATAAGAATTATGAAAAAAGAAATACTTATCACGACCTAATTAACCTACACAATATTTCTTTTCAAGTGAAATGGGGGCTCTATTCGAATTCCTTTCTTTTTTCGTTCGAAGAAAGTCGAAACAACCTTGGGTAGTAGTTTCGGTAGGATGCGAGTTATAACCTGTAGGGTACTCAACGTTTTAATATTTATTACACTTGGATCATATAAGACGACATACCAATCTACTAAAATGAAGAATTGATTTGAGGGTAACATGTTCCTTTAAAGGGGCCCTGCAACACTTTTTCAAGTAGCAATGAAACCTGTAAACGTGCTTGCTGCCTCGCACATTTACCGGCGCAAAGTTTCTAGAATTAGTCCAGTGCGAGCGGAGTTCGAAAAATTTGTCGCACGCTGCAATTGCATTCTCTCTTCATCCCGACGAAATAGCAGGAAGATAAGCAGGGAGGAATGTCACGGCAAAAGAAAATACATCGCGCACACCTCATGAACTTGAGCACCTATTTTTTTTTTACTTAGGATTCGCGGCTTTTCAGTGTGATCGCGCTCGTACTCATGGACAAGCGGCGGTCTCCTGCAGCGGCCCCTGTAATGACGAGCACGCCATGCTCAAATTAGCCAATGGCTGCGACAAGTGATTTTTGAGCTTGTAGTGTCACTTGCAGAGGGAAGAAAGCAACTTTTAGCTTTGAAAATTTATTGTGAATTACAAGCCGCGTGCTGCACTATAATATTTGCTTGCGTAATCTCGGTAGCCTCGACTACCCATCGGCAGTGTTTTCTGACCATGTTTGATTAGTGTTGCAGAGCCCCTTTAAATTTGATGGGAGGCTTCGCGGCAAAGCCAGTTTTTCTTAGATAGGTGTTTTCACAAATCAGCAATTCTACATTGCAGTGAAACTATTTTTACAGGCGGTAACATGCAGATTAATATACACCTATTCGTTCATTGCGAAAACTTCGAAAATATTCAATAATTGAAATTCGAATCGAAGTGAATTCGAATACTGAACTATTCGTTCGAATATTCGAACCATTCGAATATTCGCACAAGCCTACTAAACGCAACAGGAGCGTCAGCGAGTGAACCCCGTCGTACGCAACGCTGACGTCGAAGCCAAGCGTCAGCGTCGAGCCAACGCGTCAGCTGCGGACAGACGACGCGATCTCAATGCATGACAGTGCAGAAAGCCTCGCTGGACAACATCAGCGCCCGGGCTTCGACAGTGCCGACGCCCAGTTCCAGCTCGAATTTCTCGATCGGAGCTTCAGCCAACCACCTCCCTGGTGCACAGCGCATTTGCATCGGTTTCGTGCCTACGTTTGTTTGTGTAGGCCGCACTTCTAGACAATTGGGTGCTCAACCAACTTTGCGACATTACGACAGCAAATGAGTGCATTTGGCTTACAGCGTCTGTTTTCTACAAGGATACTTGAGCTGTATGGCCATCCTCATGGACAGACAGGGCGGCATCGTGAGCGTGGTCGTTAAAAAGTGTGCCACAATGTAATAAGAGGCATTGGAATGGAACAGCATGCACATTCTAAAAAGCTTGTTGAAGTACTTCTTTATTTTGTTAACTAAATGATTGTGCATCCTTCATTGTGATGCTGCAGACTTTGAAAAGATTCCTTGGCGTCGGAAAAGACAACTGACTTTTGAGGCTGGGCTTCCGAAATATAACGAATAGCAGCTCGTGAGGTTTCAGGCTGCATTTCTGTTGATGCCGTCCTGTGAGACAATGTGAAGCTAATCGCCATTTGGCAGCCCAGTGTATTGAAAGCACGTCCGCATTTGTCGACTAAGGCCGATCCATTATTGCATATGTGCGTCTTTTTACCTTATCTCTCTTCGGTTGTGCTAAAAAAGAAGCCTCAAGTACATAGAAAAAGATGGCACATTAAACATGTAGATGTGCTTCACATAAGGCTATATAAAATTACAGTCTCTCGCAATATAGCACAAAACGCAGCACAATATATATTAACAGTAACGTTAAAATAGAACGAATATTAAAAGCAATAATAAAACAAGCAATACGGTTATCAACAAAAATATATTTTTGTTTGCTTCTGTTGTGCGTTTCTGCAAGCTTATGGTTGTTTTTGGGCCAAGCTATTTTTTTAAACAGAATGACTTCTTAAATGTAGTTAGAATTAATTTATACGGAAGCCTCGCTGTTTGATCATGTGGAAAATTCAGATGGCCGTGCGATAATACGTTCAACTGCAAAATCTTGTGACAGACCCTACGCATCGTGGAAATCGAATCCATGCGATGATTTCGGTGAGTAGCAGCGTGTGTCACATTTTCGGCTTTGAGCCAAGTATTACGAGATGTATCAGTGTAATCGTGTGATTATGAAACTTTTATGCATAGTCAAGGTATAGGTTATGCTTCAAGATAACTCGTGCGTTCATGTTATTTGTATCACTTTCTACTTAATAATCCTCGTGGCAATAAAATTTCTTGTTGCGTAAGCTACCATAAAGATTATTCGGCATCCACATTCGCAAATTATTTCACATGATACAAATATATACGAAAACCTTTATGTATAAACTTGTTATCTCTGTAGAACATCTCTAGCGATCATGTATGGTTTTGAAGGCTTGTTGAAACATAACACCAAACAAAAACTCACAGTGCCTCTGTAGTTTGGGTCATTCAAAAAAGTGGTTGGCGAATCTCAGTTTTAAGAAACGAGATGATAACTATTGTGGCTAACAAAGTAAACGAGCCCATAATACCACAACTTGAAGTCCCTTGAGGAAGTATTAAACATGTGTAGACTTTTGTGTACATGTCTCGGAAGTTGCTCTCTTGACGTGTGGGACATGTTCTGTAAGATGATGGCAAAGTGGCAAAGGACGCCACTCTGTCTTAAAATAGCATTGTGACACAATGATTATCAATAACGCTCATCCTCCCAGTGGCGCGTCGGCAATGCTGCGAGATGCGTTCACTAACAGATTCTCCTCACATTTTTTTTACCGTTGTAATAGCCCTATTTCTAAAATGCCCAAAGGTTGCTATCATTTCGATTTAGTCAAGACTTCTAATGATGAAGGGAGAAAGAATAAACGTTTACTGCTATATCAAGAAAATTGAGCACCAAGAGAAAAGAGAGAGAGAAAAAGTTCACTCTCCCACCCTTGAGGAACCTGCGGGGGAGGCCAGTCTGGCGGTCCATTAACAATTAATCATAGCTCGCCTCAAACTATTATGTTAAGTTGGACGCAGTGATTTTTGAAGTGTTGGTCGTCTGTAATCTACACGTGCTTTGCACGAGAAAACGTAAATAGATGTGGCGTGCTCCGCTGCTTCACAAAAACACAAAAATGCTGAAATCGCGCGAGTTTCTCATCTCTGGTAAGTGCGGAAGCTGCTAGGCGTAAGGCAACAAACAGCTTTTATTATTTTGTTCAAGTGATAGCACACCTAACCCAATATTGAGGAATGCAAAGAAGAAGTCCTGCAGCAGTATACGCAACCGTGTACATCCCTAAGCAATTTCGCGTAAGTTTAAACTCCTCAACTTCGTGCTACCAGTGAGAGAGTGTCAACCTGCATGTAGCCGTGCGGACCAGCCCTCGATCACGTAAGCACTGAAAGTTCGCTAAACTTCGTATCGCCTCTGTAATTGCGGCACGTCAGAAGAACGCGGCTATAGCGTGAGAAGACATTCCCACACGAGAGTCGAGTCCGCGCACCGAACATTCGAGCAGGCCTCCCAGCGTTGTCACTTGACCGCGCAATTATCGAACCGCATGAAAGCGTGCCAACCACTGGATGCACCCAGCTGACCATTACACCGATTGCGTTCTCGGTCAGGCAGCTCGGCGCCCAGCCGAGAAAGCCGAAGCGTGGGGATTTCCAGGCTTTGCCAGCATCATTGAGTTCTTCCTGGCGTTTAATTATCTCTTTCACAAGCGAACTCTCCGTATGTGACCGGCCCCCCCGCAAGCCGTGTAAGGTGACTGAATGGGCGTAGGAGGAATTCGCAAATCCCTCTAAAATTTGGCCCTCCCGGCAGCTGCAGTGAGGCGGGAAGTGCGTGGTGAGATCAGAGCGTGCCGCTTGCCATGGGCCGCCCATCGTTGTGGCAGTAGCGTTAGTTTGTTGCATAGCCGAGTTAAGGGTTTATGTAGTTCAAAAAGTACATATGTTAAGTAACCCTTCTCCTGCCGGCAAAAGGTGGTCCAGTGTAGCTTGTGTAAATGTCTGACTGACGTACTTCTTTCTTTCCTTCTTTCTTTCTTTCTTTCTTTCTTTCTTTCTTTCTTTCTTTCTTTCTTTCTTTGTAACCCCTTTTTTCTTTCTTTCTTTTTTTCTTTTTTCGTTCGTTCATATTTCTTTCTTTCTTTCTTTCTTTCAGCTTTACAAGAGTTGAATAATGAGCAATCTGGTGTTTAGACGTTAATATCTACACCAGGAAGAGTGTACGTGTGTGTAAGCTCTTTTCAATGGCACTCAGTGAAAGCCTTCCGAAGGGTTTCGTTCACCGACAAAGAAGATATGTTCATAGTTGGATGTTTGTTGTCACAGAAAGCCGTATCCATTTAGAGGAGTGGCCTACGGAACTGAAGTGGCACCCACTAGCACGCCTAAATGGTTCTCAACCCATCTGCCAACAGAATTTCGTTAGGTGGCATGATAGGTAGTAGCATTTGCTGCGATTTGTTAGTGGTAAATGCAGTTATAGTTCACTATTTGTGTGAGCGTACCACAGCTATTTTTATGTTACAGCATTACGACCTTAAATGTGCTACATCTTTGATCGGCCTTGAGCTACGGCATCGGTATATATGTAACTACAGCTACAATATGCTACGCTGTAACAGCGAACGTCCAGGTATCAAGAGTTACCATGTTGTTTTACCGTAATATTACGAGGATATTTAAACAGTGTACGGGTCAATATTGCCGCATTCAACCTGTAGAGTTGCAGATGGAAGAGTATGGTTGAATGTGCTCAATAAGTGCAAGCAGCATATGAAAGTGGTGAAATAGACAAGGCTCATATGCTGCAGAAACCAGGACAATCATTTTATAGCCATGCATAACAAAAGCACTAAACAGAACGAGAACTGACGCAAATATTATCATATAACGAGAAGAAGTACAGTTCATCTTGGTGTTCGAGTGTCTTGATAATGATATTAGGTGCGGACATTACTGCCATGGCCAGGGAAACACGAAAACCAAAACCATGTATATGAATTGGAAAGGAAGCAAGCTATAGCAATAAAAAGAGATGGAGAAAAAAGAAAAACTTAAGGAAAAGAACATAAATAAACAAAGCTAAAATTGAAAAAAAAACTGGAAAAGATAGAGATAGGAAAGAGAGAAAGAAATAAAGAGAAACCTGAAGGGAAACAAAAAAAAAGGCTGCCATGCTGTGTCCTTCTTGCGGCTTGACACCACTTGCTCAAGTCCCTAATTTTTTTTTGTTACGCTTCCCCCCTTCCCTCCCAAAAAACACGTAAACGCGCCGAATCGAGTGGCCCTGTTATATTTTTTGCTTCAGTTCAGTTCGCTCACGCTAGCTTTTCGTTTAAGGGAACGTTTGTATGAAATATAAAAGACGTTCTCCTTCACAATGCAAATATTCAGAAAAAAAGTTGCCCCCTTAAAGGGTCCACATAATCAGATCTATCAAATGCAGGCATCAGCATATAATGATTGGTCACGAACATGGCAAAAAAGCGGAGAACAAAATGCAAACAAAACAAAATCTTTAGTGAAAATTAAATAAGGCACCATTCTTCCTTTGGAGAAACTTTGCAACACGTTCTGCCAGGAAACAACAAATTATAGAAGCGACAAAAAACGTTATAAAGTAACAATAAAGTCTGAAGGACGGACCAGCATACGCACAATACGTCTTCCCTCCCAATACCTTATCGTCGATTGCCTTTACCAGAGTTTTCGGCAGCAATCAACATCTACACGATTCGTTCTCAGCAAATTTGGTTCTCGGTATCCCGTAAATTCAATAAATAGTTCGCGTGACCTTGCAGCCGCAGTTGACGTCATCACATCAGCACATTTTATAACTTCTCAGTCACATGAACACTTCAGATCGCGAGCCATTCCGATCACCGCTGACCTCTTTAAAGAGTGCCCGCGGTGTGAAACAGGCATGGAAATAAGCGTTTTATCCTGAAGTTGCGAGGAAATACGCGTGAAAAAGTAAGCGTTTCATTCTGAGGAGTGATCACTCCTTTGGATCTTTTGCTACTCTCCGTTGGTACCCTCTCCGAAAGTGATCACTCCTTTGGATCTTTTGCTACTCTCCGTTGGTACCCTCTCCGAAAGCCGCTTTGCCCTCTCGCTAAGCTCCCCTCCTCAATCTGGCGTGGCTCCATCCCTCCGTAAACAGCATCTTTGTTGGCAAACGGCTGCTACTGTTCCGGTCGGTGCTTATACGAATCGTGCCGCTATGCACTCTGCGTTACGGGCTGCAGTAGCTGATTCGCAAGCAAGCGCGCGGATGCGGGCAAATTGATGAACAACAAGCAGTGGGGACAGCTGCTTGAAGACTAACCGCAAGTCCTTGTTCTTTCTCAACCAATCATAGCATATTGGTGCTGCGCATCAGAGATTCCCTTGCCAATGTCATTCGGAGGCCCAAAAGGCCCGAAGAAGAGGGACAGTTGTTTCTTGAAGTTTCGGCGCACCGCATCGTGTGAAGAGAAACATTCATGGCGACGGCTCTCTGCACACAAAGCTCGTGTTAATTTAAATGTTTAAAAAAATCGAGGTGGTTTAAAAGTGCTTTAAAAAGATTGTCTACACTGAATGTGAGACTCGGAAAATAATAACACAGCCAATTTTTTTATCCTTACAGTCACTCTTACCGAATTGCAAGAAAACCCCACCTAGCTAAAACCAGTGCATTTGCGCAATTTTCCTTTGTCATTTATGTTTACTTCACGGCATGCACTCTCCCTCGTTTACTGCTCATAGTAATACTTGTTAAGTACTGTTGTGAGGTAATAACACTGATGAAGGAATTATTCCAGAAGCTCAGCTACGGCAGAGCTATCGTCTCACTTCAGAAGTTTTCACATTTTGTAATGTAGAGCGTATAACGCGTTGGAGCTTTATTTGTTCTTTCTTTCCGAGCAATTAGAACCCACAAAAAAGGAGCACCACACGTGCTGTCTTTTTCATCTCAAACATATGCGTATTCCTGAACAAGGTACCATTTAACTCATTGTGAGGCATAATTTTAGAATGAACGATATGCACCTTATTTACAGCCACGCAGTTTAAAAAAAATACCGCGAACTCGGAGCCAGCCGTCTGTTTCCGGCTATGCCTGTGCGCACGCACACACACAAAAAAAGATCTCACATAGGCATCTCTGATCACGTGCTTAAAAACGAGTAACAAATTCCTTCTCTCTATATACCGAAGACTACTGAAAAGTCCGGGCCGTGTAATCAATTTCTCGACCTGCTTAGTGTGGGTGGAATCTTGGAGAAGCTCGTGTATATGGCCACCAATGGCTTATTTTTACGTGCCTCTGCCTTCGCATTCGCGTAATGTGCGTACAACGTCGTAGACTCAGTTTTATTATAACCGCGAAGGTGACGTGAGTGCATGAATGAAGACCGGCAGAACTGAAAAGAGAACAAAAAAAGGAACAGCGAGAACTACTACCTACCCGCCTTACATCCTTTTCAGGTTGCGACCTCGAAAGATGACCCACATTCGTTTTGTACGTTTCCTTCTTCAACTTTGCCTCCCCTGCTTCATTTTATTTACAACTTCGTGAGCGAAGAACGCCAAGTCGCCCAGGAGCTCGCTTTCACCTTCGGTTGAGGAATCACCGTGCGCAAATCTTTCTCTTGTTACTTGTTTTTTTTTTTGCCGATGGAGAACGGCTTCGTACGAAAGCGAGTCTGAGCCTTTATGTTTCTATCGGCAATGAGGATATCGCTGCAGGCGGCAAGTGATGTATGAGCCAATATATTCGTTCACACGAGGCGAGCCAGAAGCTGGATATAGGCACGCAAGAAATAATTGCGAAGCTCCAGTGCCACCAATCTCGCATTACGTTTTTTTTTTTTTGCCTTTTGAAGCTGACCTTGGTGGACTTTAAATTTATCGAGCCACGTATACTAATTTTGAGTGTGCTGCATAGCAGCAAGGCCAATCGTTTTTTATTGTTTTTTGCCTTTGCTGCAAAATGAATGAGCTTTAAAGTCATTTGTGCGAGGGTTACGGTCGACCGGATGTTTTTGTGCCTGCGAGGTAGATTTAAATTTGAGAGCCACGGGCATGATATACCAGTGAAAGTGAATTTGCATTACAAGCACGTGTGAGTAGCCTGCAGGAAAATCCATGATGTAGCGTGTACTTTAAATCTTCAAAGCTTACGTCCAAAAAAAGAGCACTTGTGTCGAGATGTTTCAAAATTCGCAAAGCTACGCAGGGTAAAGAAAGATAACTAAAACACAAACGGTGTCTGTTCCGCATTATTGCAAACATTATGCTTTAAATGACATAACACTCTTATGTTTTTGCGGAAAGATACACACAGACAAAATAATAAATTGACATCATAAACAACAATAAAACTGACTGGCAGGCGGGACTTAAGCATTAATTGAATAGTTGGTTTTATTAGGCGTGAAAACTACGAAGGCCTGAATTACGTGTTTATGTGCCTGCCTAATGTGTGTCACACATGTGCTAGGAAATTTCTCGGACAGTAGGTAGCCCACCTGGTAGGGCGACGCTTCAGGTGTGAATTTAGTGGGAGATACAAGCTCCCAAACGAGTTGAGTTTCGGTTGCCTGCGGGCAGTTTTAGATTTCAGCCAAGCCATTCCACAGAAGTATCTACGGCACCTCCATCGAGAGAGAAAAAAAACATGGACGTGATTTTGCACCTGCACGATGTAACCATGCTTTGTGTGAATCAAGAATAAATAAAAGGGCAATGGTGTTTTAAGCGCTTCAGGAAGACTACGGCAGTGACGTTGCCAAGGGGTGAGGAGGTGGGATTCCGGGCACGTCATCACTATCATCATCATCAGCCTGACTACGTCCACTGCAGGACAAAGGCCTCTCCCTTGTTCCGCCAGTTAAGCCGGTCCTGTGCTTGCTGCTACCAATTTGCGTGCCCCTACTGAAATATTTTTGTCGTCTTAGGTATACAATGCACAGATTGAGCTTGACATCATTTGCCTGCCCTGCCACCATTTCAGATGAAAGATGGTGCCTCCCCCCCCCAAAAAAAATTCTGCCTTTGCCCCTGACTTACGGCAACGTCGTAATAGAAAAAAAACATACTTTAAGGTACTGCAAGGGTTCAGGTAAAATCGGGAGTCTGTTAACGACGATGACCAGTCATGACAAACAACGAAGTAAAAAAACAGATGACTCAGTGCACAAAGTGGGTCAAGTATGAGGAAAGGACCGGCTGGTTAGTGTTTGCAGGATGGCGGAGTAGTGTGGAATGCCCAAAGCCATTGTTCACTGTGTTTTCAGGAAGTGTCTTCTAACGAGGAAAGCCTGTGGAAAAGGTGGGCGAAACATCTTTGCAATTGTGTTCAAGGAGGAGCCAAACCACACTGAAGGTCTCCGAGCTTCACGCCAAAATTGGTCTGGCAATGCTTCCTTGGCCCCTGTATGCGGTCTCAATATGGCATCACCTGATTTTTTGCACCCAATATATTTAAAAAAAACGCTGAAAAGAGCTCTCCATGAGACACTGATGTCGGTAAGAGCATCTTCAATAATCTGTACGAGAACGTTCTCGTTGACGGCTCCCAGCTTTCCTTCCATGACAGAGTGAAACATTGGCTATGGTGCATTTAACCAGGGGTCGATTCCTGTGATAAACTCAGAAAAGTTTGCGAGCTGATATTGAAAAAATTATTCATAAAACAGAACTCGCAACAACCTTCGGGACAGGCCTTGTACATCATAGGTTTGTGTTATTTGGTGTGTACACTGATTTTGATACCGCCTCGCAATAACAGACAGACGCCCACTGAGCGGCATTTCGAATTATTGTTGAATCGTGTTAGAGTTATGCCCGCCATTCTCTCCAGGCACCAACTTTATGCTTTCCAGCGCAAGGAAGGTACTTCACGAAGTTGTAACTCAAGCCATTGGAGTGGAGAATACGGATGTCTTGAATTGCATGTAATTTAACAAAGTTTATTATTTTGTAAATGTCAGGCACATTTGACTGGCCAACTGCCTAGGCTAATCGTCTATCCGGCGTTGGTATTGACCGAAAAATTCTCTTTCGAACCATCTAAAACTTGCGGGGGTTTGTTGAATTCCTACCCATAATTTACGAGATGCGGTTCGCCCTTTCCTGAAGGTTGCCAGCTGCGAAAGTTGCCGTTCTTTTTTTATTGGTTTCTAACCATAGATGTTGGCTCACAAATAAAGCGTCACCTACTGCTGAGGTCTTGAAGAGGTTGAATATATCATTGGTAACTAATAATTCAAGTTTCTTCTATTTCTATAATTTTCTCCTGTTTATTCGAAATAAGTTTGATAATAGGCAAGAAACTGACGTCAGCGTTTATTTTGTGAAAATCACCGCATATCCACGATGTGAATGATGACGAGTGAGTCGAAGCGTATGGATGAACGCACAGAGGGACGCACGAAAAGATGGACGGACGGACGCACGGTTGTATGCATGGACGGACGCATTGACGACCGAAAGGATGGACGCATGGACGGACGCAAGAAAACACGAATGGACTGACGGAATGACGGAAGTACGGACGTACGGACGCACACACACTTTGCCCCGCTCATCATCATTCACTCCGTGGATAGGCTGTGACACTGTTTTTATTGACATGCAATGCAATGCAACTGGCTACTACGACGACTAAAACGACACGAGACATATGACCCACAATGTTAAACGCTACGCTTCTAAAGAAGAAAGCAGTGTGCAAAAAACAGGGGTTGTTTTTCTTTCGAGTACAGAATGCTAGCGATCTACTAAAGATACTTTTCGGGCAGCCTCTAATTATAAGAGCAGTAATGTTCCGCACGTGTGGAGCTCTCTTTGAGTGGAGTCGCTCATCCAAGGAGCAATTTGAGAGAGAGCACTGCGCGACACTCTTAAAATATTTCGACACAGCTTCCACCGCAGCCGGCTTTCGAAGTTCGCACGCAAGAGAGCGCTCTCTGCCTGTCGTGCCTTTTTAAATTAAGGAAACTGCGGTAGGCGCATCGCAATTTTTTCATGAGTTGGCTAAGTCAGTGCACTGTTCGAAATTACTCTAAAGAGACAGCTATTGCTCTCAGAGGTACATTGGTTACTGTGCTTAGTGGTTAGTGTGTTCAGTTGTTACATTGCGCAGTGGTCAAAGAGACTGCCTTGGTACTATAGTATGGCGGTCCTTGCCTGCTGACCCTAAAGCCGTGAGTTCCAGCCTAGATACGAAAATTACATTTTCATGGAGGCGAAATGATAGAGGCCGCTCACTGTCACAAGATGAACCATAATGCATCTACTTGCGTAGAATTACATTGAATTCAAGGCCATGCTGCGAAACCTCACAACATTGCTGCTGACCAGCAGGTGCAGCGCCATTCAAACACGTGCCTTGATTCCGCCCATTCCCCTGCCACCTCAGCTCCTTAACTTACTCGATACCCGTAAAAATGTTTTCGGCAGGATACGCGTGCTCTCATTCCACCGTGTGTCTGCTCTCTTCCCCCTCATCTTACTAGGGCGGAGGAAGTTGTGCTTAGGAGGCTTCGGGCAGGGGTGGTCCTTACACCGGCCATTATATTATTATGGAATTGGTCGCGTTTACGAGTTGGTGATGCGTGTCCATATTTTCCCACTTCAGCGATGCAAGCAGCTGCATACCACCTTATTTGGACATGTAAAGGTTTGCAGCCAGATCGCTCCCGTCACCTTCTTCAAGTCGGTGTTCGCTACAGCGACACAGACAATTACAACCGCTGGATACATGACAACACATTACACAAGACACTACTTCACTTCATACACAACACCGGCCTAACGGCACACATTTAACATACTCGCAAAAATATTATGCCTTAAAGGCAAGTCTTTGTCGCAATAAAATAAAAGCCCCAAATTCTTGAAAAATCCGCAGCCATCGCTCAATGCGGCATGGTTCAGTCATACCATGACTATAGTACGCGAAAACGCAAGTAAAATAAAGTGATAGCACAGTTCAACTTCTACGGGCGAGGTTACCAGGCTAATTCTACAAACACGCGGCCTGTAGCCTAGTGATACTAAATTTAAGGTCTCAGCTTAAACGACCGTCATGGCCGTTTAGATTCCATGGAGGCTTCCTCGAATACGCTAATGCTCTTAGATTTCAGTCCAAGTTTAATAAGCTCTATACGGTACGGAATAATCCTAACCCTACTACCGCTTGCCTCATAACAATATTGCACCAAGATAGAGGACGATAGAGGCGCTGGAAGAATACTGACGTAGAAGACGTAGTGGCTAGAATAGGGTGGCGTGTTCGTCGGTTGCTCCAACGTCCGTAAAATTTACCTTGCCGTGTAAATATTTAGACATACAACTTTTGTTGAACGTCTTGTTCTGAGCCTGCTGGCGAAGATGTGGATTTGATTTGTCCAATCACAAAATAAAACTTTTTGTTTTTTCTCAAGTGGGACTCTACCAAATTCCAAGCGTTCAGTACGCACTCGTTGTGATAGTTTTGTCGCAATCCATCGATATCACGCGGGCAAGTAGGCATCCAAGTTTTTTTTTTTAGTAATACGAGATCCTGAAGCAAAAAATCGCTTAGCGTAGCTTTCTATAAATAAAGTATTATTAATTATTGTTTTGATGATTATATACACAATAACGAAGAAAATATTCATAGAGTAGGCTGACAACTCTTGAGTAGTCAGGTACAACTCTTGCTTGCTTCTTCGAGAGGAAGGAGTATATCGAGGCAAATGAAGACAGAAAGAAAGAGCAACTGAAATTGCAATATAAACTAATGACAGAAAGGGAGATAATGAAGAGTGCTGTAGCCTAAGTTATGCTTGGTGAGAGGTAGGGTTATTCATATTGTTTAGCTTGGTTCTCTGTATGATTACGCTTCTCGGTAAGGGCGGCTCGTTCTTCCGCCATCTCCTCGGCTCGCTTCCTCGTGTTCGTTTCGTTCCGAAAACGAAGCCTGGCTTCATTCAGTCTCTCCGAATCAATCTCCATATCGGCTGACGAAACCCACAGAGCCACCTCTTCTATGATTACACGATGCAGCACCGGCTTCTCCTCTGTTGTTTCGTCGTGGTTCAGCAGCTCCACCTCTAACGTCACGTCAGATCTCGTGAACTAAGCCGTTGCCTAGACAATAGCTGAGCTCACGGTGCGGCCACCGGCGACTGTAAAACCGCGAGAATACGGTCAACGTGTCTCTAGCTAGAAAATAAGTAGTAACACAGAAACCTGTTTATAAAAGCGAGTCAAAGTGAATTTGGCTCCTGAAATTCGTGAAATTATTGATGAGCCTTCTCAAATTTAGCAGCACACTGTAAGCAGAGATTCATAAAAGTTCGAAAGGTAAGCGTATATTATCATTCATTAGTGGTGCCCACTGCGCAACGTATGCTGGACACTTTATACTAACGATTTTAAGTGTTTTATTGCAACCAAATTACATCAAGCAATAAAGAAACCCGCACAGCATGCTGATATGTTAAGAACATGAAAGAGGTGATGTGAAGTGAACGTCTAGGAACAAAAGATGCTGAAGTGATGAAAACAACAACCAAACCACAAAAATACATCATGGCATTTGTTCTCGAAGTAGCACACTCGTAAAAAGAAGGTAATGCTACTTCTTTCAGGAAGTAAAGTGCTATCACAACATTCACTACCTAAGTAGTAAATGCAGGTAGTAGATCACAGACATTTACAAACTTTGCTATACTTCTGAGGTAGTAAAAGAACAGCATTATGAATTAAGACGGTCATAGACGTAGTAACGGGTCCCGTTACTACATTTTTACTACCTTTCTTTTAAAAGTGCATATTATCAGTGAATTCGCAAAGACATGAGGGTCATACATTGTTTTTGTGTATTTTTAATATAGTACAACAATTCTTATATAAATACCGGTGTTGAGGCACGAAAGAAATGATCTTAGTATGCATGTTCATGAAATATTTTTTGTTGTTTATGCTCCTAATGGTAACACAAACTTCTACCATAAGCAAGAACGGATGCCGCTGCAAGGTTTTAATCACTTGCACGAGAACTGACGCTCGCTGAGTGAAAGTGAACGGCATTTACCAATACCGGTCTCCCTAATTTGGACTCACACCTACGGCTTCATCTTCCGTCGGGAATAATGAGATCTGAAGAGGCCCTATCTGTGCGTCTGTGGCTCGGGGTGGCCTTTACGAATGAGTATTCATTTCGAATCGGAATCGCCAGCAGCCTGACATGTGGAAACGCTTTTTGCACGGAGACAATTGCCCACCTTCTGTGCTAGAGTCCTCGCTTCAGTTTGCCAAGAAAAATAGCTTTCCGAAGTTCTAGACGGACTACAGAATCGTCAATTGTCGGAAGAAGTCTTAGAACACTGGCCGAGACCATTCTCGCCACGCAAGGCATTGAGAACATTGATGCGCTTCTTGCGGGAACGTAGTTTCAGAGACAGACTGTAAGCAGTGTCGTCGATCGTACTGTTATTCGTCTTTTTATTTTTTTTTCCTTTTAACATCTCGTTTCTGTCACATTTGATTTACCATACTCCCTTATCCAGCCAAGAGTCGCCAGCCGGTCTGAGAACTGGCAACTTCCCTGTTCGTCCTTTCCTCTTCTCCTACTCTTCCTCTGAAGTACAACGTAAGCCAAGTTCAACGGAATGAACACATCTTTTTCAAGCTTCAGATCATTTGCATTGCTGTTATTATCCTAGTTGTCATCTTTATTGCTGGCTCCTTAAAATAATCGCTGCGTCGTAGTAGGCTCCTAGTCTCATCGTGAATATGAGAATTCTGTGAGATATATTTGCAGGAAAAGGCTGCGCTGCAAAGTTGAGGACAAAAAACTAGACTGGCACAACGAAAACCACAAAGGCCGCATTGGCAATTTAAGAGCAAATACGCGACTATTTGATCTTATAATACCGTCAGCACAAAATAAGTCTGTTTCTTTTTTTGTATTTATCTGACTGTTGCTTTTTTTGTTGCGCTTTCCCTGTGCCAGTCAAGTTTTTTGTCCTCAACTTTGCAGCGCAGCCTTTTCCTGCAGTATGTTCAAACTAGCCCCCACACAAGCGTTTCTGAGATATATTTATTGAGATCAAATGAACACAACGGGCACTGATGTTAAAAAAAAACATATGGTACACTATGTCTTGTTTTCTAGCTGTAGTGTAGTAATTATCACATAATTTGAAGTTATTCCAAGCAGAAAAAAAACACCCTTTACATCTGTGGCATCCAAATCCGCATTTAAAAGTTTGTCTCTCCACAATTTATTACCATCCTCGTGATTTTAGCTATTAATTAAACTATTTTAACGGCACCTAACCAACGTATTCCGCAACAATCAGAAGGTTGTGGGTAGATACTGTAGGGCCACCCACGTCATGCACACTTGAGAGATTGATATCGTGCCATATTTATAAACTTCAGCCCTATAATCACTGCTAATGAATAAGTGCACTTGAGGCACACCAGTGCTACAAACTCTAGAGTTTAAAAGCACAACACAGTGCGTTTCAGGCGTCTGGGTATAGGGCTCTCTCCATTGCTCACTGAGCAAAAGAATCGTTGTTCCTCTTTTTGTATTTGCTCCTTGCGCGGAAACGAGTACGAGTAAATGTTTTAAAAAAAATCATTTAATTCGATTTCCTCCGAATTGGTGCATGAGCAGCTCCATTTGTGTTTTTTGTCGCTACACCGAACGAATGTGTACTTACCGCCATTGAAAGAATCTTCCACCCGAGTAAGCGGTTTCTTGCTCGGCGAATCGGCACGGTTCAGCCAGTATCGACCACAAGCAGCTTTGTGGTCACGGGTTTCAACGCAGCGGCTTCCTATGGTGCTTGGCATTGTGCGATATTGGATGAAAGTGCCTTTTTGTGTTTTTTTAAGATGGCAAGGTTCAAGACGAGAAAAAGGGAGGCGCAGGTCACGTCTGATATTTTACTAGCGGTTTCTCGGACTTACATATTTGCTTAGTTTTACTCAAAGAGCCCACAATGGAGCATCGGTATACCCTATTCTATGTTTTGTTCACAGGAACCGTATGTTTCACAAGAAAAAAAGGCAAACACTTTTAAGTGGTGGAAGCACTATTGTTGAGCTGTGGATTTATTTTGCGCTGATGCCATTAATAAACCAAATAGTCTCGTATTTGCTCTTAAATTTTCAATTGTTGTATTTGTGGTCAATAATTAAAGAACTAATTCCTTAGGTATAAGTTTAGTATGTCGTCACTTTATAGAATAACTGAAAAGTAGTTAATAGGCTGCTGTGATAAAAACATTAGGAATACTAAAGATTACACAAGAACGCATTGTGGTAAATTTCCGGGTTGCTATCTCGTATTAGGCAAAAGTTCAAAAGAGCATGGAGGTTTGTGCATGCTTTTTTTTTTAATTTTCGTGCAATAAGGGATAGCTCCAGCCAGTGTTTGTCATTGCCTTTTATGCGTGCAGTCCAGTGACGAATATTTGACACCTGTGCTTACATGATCGGCGCGACCATGCTTTTATTTTTGTGTTGCGCAATTGTGCCGATATTTTGATGCCGTCCGGTTATTCATAACACATGGAAGCATAACAGTCACTGTAAACTGGTGAAAATCTCCGCCTTTCCTCTTTACTGAATCTTTCACTGAGGCAAAAGTAGCCAGTGGGCAGGGGGGCCACCTATCACAACCTCCATGCCTCAGGTACGGTCGAAAAGCCGTTTTCTTGCAACTTGGACTTTGCTTAAATAATCTATACATGGTACAAACATAGCAAGCCAGTGAGCCACCTGTGATTGTTAACTTCAATAAGTAACTATACAAAACAGCTAACAGAGATGAGTCACCTTTATCCTTCATGTCACTGAGTAAATAAACTCTGACGAAAAGGTTGGTTCTGTTGCAACCAGCTACTTCAGTACACGTCTTAGATCTACAACTGCAATGTTATTTTAAAATATTTAGAAAACGTGTTTTAATTAAACATGAATGCTCCGAACCTACACGCTTGAGAAAAAAGAACAGGCGAAAGGGAGCCTGTTGAGGAAGCTTGGAACAGAAGCTGCCGTTCAAAACGGCAAGACCAACTTTAGTAAAGCTTTTTGATGAGGATGAATAATTACCATTTTTAAGAAATATAAAATTCATATACCAACATTATGGGTTGATCTTATCTGCTTTTATAAAGAGCATTCGTGTAAGAAGCTTGCCTGAAGGTAAACGGGGCTGTAGGCAATGCAGCGTATGTGTAGAAGTGCGAAGCAACTGGTGCAAAATAGCCTACACTGAGAAGAAAAGAACATCATAACTTACATGATTGTGCTTTGTGTACTCTAAGGGGAGAAAAAAGATATATAAAGCGTCAAATGCAAAGAATTTGGCAACGGAAGAACCTTGTGGTTAATTAATTTTTAAAGAACGATTCCCGGGTTTAAAACAGTGCTTTCCTGTTTCGAACAACTTAGCACGATATATGTAACAGCCAACCAACACGCTATATTCATTCTCCGTGCTCAGTATGATCACTGCTTAAGCGGGCTTCAGTGCTACCATCAGCACCTTTTAGGGGCAAAGCTCCTTAAAGTGGCACCCGTTCGTCCCTCGTAGTCATAGTCGTAGTGTGTAACAACTGTTTCATTTTGACCTGCAAGGGGGTGCGGGTGGGAGATTTCTCCTGTGCTTTGTTGAGCAATAAAAAGTTCGCGGCGTGCGCGTTAACTTAAAGCCGAATGCTTCTGTCTCTCATTCCCCATTAACAGCCATTGGCATGTTCCAGTAAGATTCGTTAGTAGAAGTAGAAGTGTTAAAAGCCGACTTCTGCTGTCTCTCGTTCCCAGTGGCAGCCATTGTTTACCTCCAAAGTAGTGCCTGGTGAGATTTCTCCTGTGCGTTAATAAGCAATAAAAAATTTTTTTTGTTCAAAACGCCGTCGATTGATGAAATAAACCAACGAAAGACGACAGATCTTTTCTAAAAGCAAAACGAAAAGACTCCAGATGTTTCTAAAGCAAAACAAAAAGAAGACGCCAGCTGCTTAACTAAAGACGCCAGATGTTTTCTAAAGCAATGATTTTACAATCAAAACCATATCAATACAGGTTTGTAGTTGCCGATTCTCGTTGCCGTCGGTGTATGCTCGTATAGATAAGGATGCCGAAAGGTGGGCGCGCAGGGCAGCGGCGGCGCGCGCTCGCAGACAGGACCCTGAGGTGAGAGCACGCGAGGCAGAAGCGCTTTGGGAAGCTGGGCGACGTCGCCGCCAAGATCCTGCTCTACGGAAAAAAGAAGCCACATCAGCAAGGCAGCTTCGGCAAGATCCCGCCGTACGGGAACAAAAAGCTGCAGTGGCACGTAAGCGTAGGCAAGATCCTTCCGTACGGGAACAAGAAGCTGCAGCAGCACGTTCGCGTCGGCAAGATCCTGCTGTGCGGAACAAGAAACCACATCAGCAAGGCAGCATCGGCAAGATCCCGCCGTACATGAACAAGAAGCTGCAACAGCACGTTCGCGTCGGCAAGATCCTGCTGTGCGGGAACAAGAAACCACATCAGCAAGGCAGCATCGACAAGATCCCGCCGTACGTGAACAAGAAGCTGCAACAGCACGTTCGCGTCGGCAAGATCCTGCTGTACGGGAACAAGAAGCCACGTCAACAAGGCAGCGTCGGCAAGATCCCGCCATACGTGAACAAGAAGCTGCAACAGCACGTTCGCGTCGGCAAGATCCTGCTGTGCGGGAACAAGAAGCCACATCAACAAGGCAGCATCGGCAAGATCCCGCCGTACATGAACAAGAAGCTGCAACAGCACGTGCGCGTCGGCAAGATCCTGCTGTACGGGAACAAGAAGCCACATCAACAAGGCAGCGTCGGCAAGATCCCGCCATACGTGAACAAGAAGCTGCAACAGCACGTTCGCGTAGGCAAGATCCTGCTGTGCGGGAACAAGAAGCCACATCAACAAGGCAGCATCGGCAAGATCCCGCCGTACATGAACAAGAAGCTGCAACAGCACGTTCGCGTCGGCAAGATCCTGCTGTACGGGAACAAGAAGCCACATCAACAAGGCAGCGTCGGCAAGATCCCGCCGTACGTGAACAAGAAGCTGCAACAGCACGTTCGCGTCGGCAAGATCTTGCTGTGCGGGAACAAGAAGCCACATCAACAAGGCAGCGTCGGCAAGATCCCGCCGTACGTGAACAAGAAGCTGCAACAGCACGTTCGCGTCGGCAAGATCCTGCTGTACGGGAACAAAAAAACACATCAGCAAGGCAGCATCGGCAAGATCCCGCCGTACGTGAACAAGAAGCTGCAGCAGCACGTTCGCGTCGGCAAGATCCTGCTGTACGGGAACAAGAAGCCACATCAAAAAGGCAGCGTCGGCAAGATCCCGCCGTACGTGAACAAGAAGCTGCAGCGGCACGTCAGCCTCGGCAAGATCCTTCCGTACGGGAACGAGAGGCCGAGGCAGCATGTCAACGTCGCGAAGCAGATTTTGAAAACGCTCGACAATGGGAAGCGGCGAGGAAGCGCGCATATCGCCAGGCAAATTAACGGAAGAAAATTTCACGGTATTACTTCCGCGAGCTTCGCCCAATCTCATCATCGTTCACCTCGTGGATCTACCGTCAATTTCTTTTGCTATGGTGCACAATGCACAGTGAAGGGAAAATGTGTGCCAGCCGTAGGATTTTATGGTTAGAATTTCGTTAGGTGGATTCACAAACTCGGTTTGCGACACGTTCACAACTTTTTTCTGAGCTTTATTCACTTACAGCTTATTACGTCAGTTGACATACGCGTCGTATGCAGCAAGTTCCGTCAGGTTATTTCCCCGTCAGCTGTTGTCTCGTATAGCGGGAGTGGCATTCACCAACTTACCTGCGCGACATCGGAGCCAGCGTAACGTTCACAAAATTGATTGATTGATATGTGGGGTTTAACGTCCCAAAACCACCATATGATTATGAGAGCCGCCGTAGAGGAGGGCTCTTGAAATTTCGACCACCTGGTGTTCTTTAACGTGCACCCAAATCTGAGCACACGGGCCTACAACATTTCCGCCTCCATTGGAAATGCAGCTGCCGCAGCCGGGATTCGATCCCGCGACCTGCGGGTCAGCAGCCGAGTACCTTAGCTACTATATCACCGTGGCGGGGTAAAGTTTACAAAATGTTTAGGTAGTTTATGCACATATTCCCCATTGAAAACATCCATCATAGAAATCGTTGAGTATTGCTGGATGGATGGATGGTAAAGATTTATTTTGTCAGTAAGCAACTGCGGATGATTCCGTATTAGATGGCCACCAACCCAAGGTTGGCGCGGACTTATGTGGTTCACTCCATGAGCCTTAATTGAACGACTGGGTCTGAGCTGGTCAGCATGGCCTCCCAGTGCTCAAGAGAGAGATCACGCATAATATCCACCGGCAGCGGCCTTATGCTACATTCCCAAAGTATGTGATCATATGTTGCCACAGCCTGACACCGTTTGCATTGCGGCTTTATCTCCTCCGGATACATTTTGTTCAACACGAAAGGGTTGCAAAAGGGTGCGACAGTGCAGAATCGAACCTGCCACATTCGTATTTTTAACTGAGCTGGCTAACCACTGCACTACGCTGACAGATGGCAACTTCGTTGTTAAAGAAGTAGTCAACTCACAAACTCATTCTTCACCTTCAGTTCTGTTTGTCGCTTACTCGAGATGTATGGGATCTGCACCTGCTTCTAAAATTTGCAATTTGATAAACTGCTACTAAAATTTGCACATTTGATAAACACGAACAACTGCTGCCTGTAACAATTACCACTGCGACAATGGCAACAGTGCTATGATTTTTTTCGTAACAGTTTACAACCGCAAAAAAAAAGCAACTCAAGTGGACGGAGGAGCAGGTAGAGTTTATCGGAGGTTACTGCTATATTTATTATGCGTTTCTCGCTCCTTCCAAAGGACGATATCTTTTAAGGCTTTATTACGCTTCTATGCTCATTCGATAGATACGCCCACACAGTTGATTGTGATGTTTTTCGCGCAACGCACAGCGCAGTCGTGCCAGCGCACGGCTGTTGCTCTGCCGTTAGGAACAACAAAATTGCGGCTTGGCCAAAACGAATGCAGTGCGCCAGAAACATTATGCTGTCATATTGGTTCAGTAAGCATACGAATTGACGAGTCTATGTTCTCGCATAAAAGCCAGTGAAGTGCCGGCAAGTGCGACCGGTGGCTGTCGGTGAGGGGACGCGTACATTTGGTGGAAATGCTGCAAGCGCGTCGCATCGATGTTTGTCGTTTCTTGCGCGGACACCGTACACAATAATAAAAGGCTTCATTTAGGTTAAATGATGCCACAGCTGTGCTGTATTGTCATTTTTACTCGTCAAAGTTGCGTATTCTGAAGCCCAGAAATCCCCGCCGCGGTGGTCTAAAGCCTAAGGTACTCGGCTGCTGACCCGCAGGTCGTGGGATCGGTTCCCGGCTGCGGCGGCTGCATTTCTGATGGAGGCGGAAATGTTGTAGGCCCGTGTGCTCAGATTTTTGTGCACGTTAAAGAACCCCAGGTTGTCGAAATTTCCGAAGCCCTACACTACGGCGTCTCTCATAATGATATAGTGGTTTTGGGACGTTAAACCCCACGAATCAATCAATCAAGCCCAGAAGTGCCGATAACGTTGTACGGGCTCGGTCGATATGACTAACCTTTGGTGGAAATCATGGTGGTAAAACAGAAGAGTGAAGGTCAAATTTGCCGGGGCTCATCTCGACGCATGTCGAAAGTGAAAGATTATGGATATTCACATGCACTTTGTAAAATTAAAAGTACGGCTCAAGCAATAGCTTGCAAGAATCACCATAGTTGCGCTTCTAGCGTGGCGACATCAAGTGACCGCTGTGTTCTTCTCTATCATTGAAAGGGGCAATTGCGAACTGGAGCCCATTTATTTGTCGACAACTGCACATCGACGTAAAACATTTATTGTCACTGTTCACAGTGACCCCTTTAGTCTTCTAAACATCACAACAAAGAAACACATGGTGAATGTCAAACTGATGTATGTACGTGCGCGAAATGTAAACATATGCTCATCCGCGTATTCTAGGCTTCACAAAATTGAAGCGTTGTTGACACCACAGGAATAAAAAAATAAACGTGCGAGAGAGCGTTAATGAGTAGCGTTAGTTTCTTTGGACAGTAAACATATATCTCTGCGCATTCAAGAATGAAACACTAGAAATCAGTGATTTTACATACTGTCATGTGCTTTTTCATCATGCCATCATTATCCACCAAGCTTCCATCACGCCACCGTCATCCACCTTGCTCACCGAGACAACACGTTTTGCCTCGCCACCATCAGCCGGCATTTTCCACCGTCACCACTATTGGCTGACCGCCACCACCACCACCATCTGCCTTCATTTTTTTCACTCTCGCCGTCATCAGCCATTATGCCCACTACAGTTCCGATCATATCCACTGATATTACCACCATATCCACCAACGATTCCAGCATTTACCAACCCAGAATATTCAATAAGGTTGCTATAGAAATTCGCCCATTTCTTTTAATTGAAATATTTTAGGCTTTATTACTTCAAAATAACGCAGCTTTGAGTGTCGCTATCTTATTTACGGCCTGCATTAGTGTTTTACTGTGAGCCTATCACTGCCCATAAGATAGATGGACGAAGAACTGTAGGGCATAAAGGGCTTCGTACGCGTAATAAAAGTAAAAAAAAGTCTTGGAGTACAAAAAACGTTTCCTTGACGCAACAAAAGTTTTGTGATTTGCTCTTCTGGAGAAATTTTTTCCGGACTTGTTTCAGCGCTCCTTCGATTCCTGTTTCACATTTGTTTTCAAATTTTGCAAACAGTTTGCCAGTTATGCGAACTGAATTTGTGAACAATATTTCTCTGACATGTGTCTGTGGTAGCAGATACTCTGTGGTCGGGACCACCTCATTCCACGACCAGAACAAAACAAGCAAAAATAAAAACAACAACACGCATTTTTTTACTGTATACTGCCACCTATGACTCCATAGAACTCTTTCACCCAGATGCACTACGTCCTAGCCATTCTTAGCGAGCCAGACTGGTGATTCTTCCTTGTACATTTTTAGTAATTTGCGATAGTTCCCGAGGACGTGCCACATTGCCAGGGAGTGCAAAAAAAAAAACATTTTGTGAAGAGAGTTGCTCATTTAGGACAAAATCACTAAGGAGGTTCTCTATTAAGCTCTCTAAAGCACTTGTTCGTTCGAGCGTACAACCTATTACTGCAAGCGTCCTTATTTCTTTTTAGAAGGGCTTCGAGAAGGGCGCGTGCGAGAGGACCATACAAAATGAGCACCCTTAAAAACTCGAAGCCTCAATCAAGCGGCACAGCTAACCCGCCCCCATAAAGCAGCATGCTTCACGTAATTGTTTCTTTCGTTGTGTTATTCCCTTGCTCTCTTTTTTAAGGTCATTGTGCCGTCATCCTCTTTGATCCGGCGCTGAAAAGTCATTAGCTGCGTATCTCTAATGATGAAAAAAGAACGGTTATATAATTTTAAGGCACACTAGCGGCAAGTAGACATGTTCTTGAGTTTCAAGTAAACTTAGGAAAACCTCTCAAACAGCGATTTTCACATTAGTCACGCCATCGTTGGTAATCGCTGCACGCTTCATTACAACGGCGCTGGGTGACAAAGGCCCTCTCCTTAAAACGAGGCTTGGGATTCACTTAGGTTTTTTTTCTGGGAAAAAATTGAGCCAACGCCTTCTTGCCCCCCAAGCTCAACATTTTTTTTCTTTTTTGCCTTTTTCGGTGCTTCTGAAATTAGCGTTACAATGTCTTGGCTCTTGACGCTATCGCATGGAAACCTCCGCGCTAGAGGCCCATTGTGATGGCACGATATTAGGCAGGCATGTAGTGGATCGCTGTGAAGTTACTAATATGAAAATTTTATGCGCCCAAGCGGCGCTGGCTAACTACTTGCACTGAGCTCCCGCCACACAGCAGAGCATATGGGTAGGCTTCTTTTGTAGAACAACCATCATGATTGAAACACAACTGTGTGGACGGACGCATTAAATTTTTAAAGCAGTATTTTAAGCAGTCTGCATAGCTGGAAAGATGATGTATTAATTAGCAGTAGGCCCCAATACTCTCACGCAATATTTGGTACTGTTTCGTCATGAAATATCTCATAAAATTATGAAACATTGTTTAGGTTATCTACAGAGTGAAGAATATATCCCAACAATTGTTGGATGGGGTGATTTGTCGGGGATGCATAACAGTTATTGCGTGTGCACTATCAGTTATCCTGTTCTTTACGCAAAGAGGTTTGGTTGAGTTGTTCAACAAAAAGGAGTGGATAATCAGCAAAACACTCGAATCTTTCGTACAGAGATACAATATCTCTTGATTGGCACTGTGCACCATTGTAATCAGCCTTTCTTTGCGGCACTGCATGACGAAGGCCTCTCGCAATGGCCTTCATTCTAGCCTTTTTTGCGCGAGATGATCACAATTTATGTCTGCAAACTTCTCGGCATCCCACCTAACCCGTTGCCGTATTCAGCAGCAATTGTAATTCATTCGTATTGATTGCGACATTTTAGGTCACCACCTTTTTTCTGCCCTTTTTCTTGCAGGTCCTCTACAGGCCATTTGCTTTCACTTAAATGGGCCCTGGAACAATTTTCAGCATGGTCAGAAAGTGTAGCCGATCGGTAGTGGACGCCACCGAGAATACGCGAGCTAAGCAATATAGTGCGACACGCTGCCCAAAATTAGAAATTGATTCATAAAATCAGAAAACAAAATCATTTGCAGGTAAGTTCTACAAAGGATGTCATATACTGAAATGGCCGCGTTATATACCCAACTGAATGGTCATGATCCAATTTGAACATCCCGAACTGCATAATTACGCTGACCGACATGGGAGGCCGTCACAAATCCGCGTATTCAATCGCTATAACACTCAGTGTGCGCGAACCGTTCAAAAAAGAACAAAAATGTTCTGAGTCATTCCGTAAACGTGTAACAGCATTTTTTGCCAGCTCCATCTTTGACTGCTTAGCCTGGAGAGCGTTCATCGGCACGAGAGAAGAGAAAAAGCAGTTACAGCGTGCGACATATCTCTGGCCCTCCTCTCTTACCTGACGGATAGTAAACACTTATTGAGATAGCATTTATATGGACACTCTCGGCAGGATTTTGCAGCCTCCGTTGGCGTCAATGTCGAAGTTGGTGACAACCATCAATCAGCGTATATCTATACGCATCTATATATACAAAAAATTGTTCCCATATCTGCAAGTTTCACTGCAATTGTCACCGAAAGACGATATTCTTGCGTCTGGAGGGAGTGAACAAAATGTTTATTTGATGTTCCGTGCCAGAAAATCGGTTAATTGTGTTCTGGAGGCCCTGCGTTAGAGAGTCTCGATCCGTGCAGCGAAGGCGAACAAGCGCATCAAAGCACGTTAGACACGAGCGCTATCTGGCAGTTATCTTCGAAAACGAAGGAAGGCGTGCACACCTGTCTGGGAGGCGATAAGGTGTAGAGCGCAGAGCGACAGGCAGGTGCCACCACTGTGTCGTTTTAGCTATTCAGAGGGCTTTAGTCTTAGCAAAGCGCTGGAAACACTTGCCCTTTTGTGCATCGTGTTGCATTGTCAGCGCAGCGTAATAACCACAAATGTCCTTAGAATTACTTACGTATGCCTTTTCTAGTACAAAGACTTACATACAAAATAATGACGTGTTGTTATGGTGCCTCAGGTATTCGCAATAACTGCTTTTTAATTGACAATCGCACAAGTATGAACGCTGACACTTGAACAATATTAGTGGGCGCTGCGCATGGGATTGACCGTTTGAAGCCGCTTGGAGTATCTTTACGGCAGACAAACAGAGAAATGTTCAAATACAAAGGCACACAGACAAACCAAATTTTTTGCGTTGAAGTGCCTCAAAAAAGATTATCGTCTTTATTAAATCAGAAAAAGACTCCGGCACGCGGAATCGAACATCCGGCCTCCTCCTCGCGATTGCGTGACATAGGCCACTGAGCCACCAAGGAGCACCTCCTTCAACGTTGAAACGGCATGTATATCTAACACTTACGGCTACCGATGATGATCTCTGGGGAACTGTCGTGTTTTCAGCAATACCAGAGAGATGGCGCAATGAGCGAGCGTCGTCAGATTGTCCCGATGCGGCGACGCATGCTGATGTGTTCATCTCCCACGCGCACTTTGCCCAATGGAGGGAGAGGGTGTGGATGCTCACGCATGTGCGGCGCTTATCTCGTGGTGGAGAGTATGGTTCTGTTGAAGTTACACGGCGCACAATGAAGACTGCAATCGCTGCACACTCTCCGTTGGCGAAAAGGGTGCGCTTTTCAGACACAGCGAATGAACAACTGAGGCACTTATTCGCGTTAATCTGTACCTGTGAGTACGTTTGGTGCGTAATTTGTGCGTGATGAGCACGGGACAGGTTTTAATCTATTTGCCACTCTTCGCGTGGCATTCCAATTTTTTTGCTACCGCATTCAGTCCTTCACCTTAGCGGCAAAGCTGTGACTTTTTTCTTACGTCCATTTATCAGGCAATACCTGTTTAACTTATTCCGTTTGACGGCTGCTTGGAAAACTATTGCAGGGTATCATTGACATTTAAAATGATATCGGCTAATACTGTTTGCCAACTCTGCTTTTTTGTCGCTCATAAAAGTACACATATGTTTATTTGTTCGAGTGAGCATCGATGATTCTCTGGCTTTTTCTGGTGTTTCTTATTCTCCTGGTCTCCACCCATATTTTAGAACCGGCAACGGCTGTTCACTTACCTTTATGGTGACATCGATATGTTACTGGTGATCAGTTGAGAGTCTATACATTAGTGCGCCAACACATCCACATTCTTTGGTGGATTTTCTGAACGTGAGTCAGGTTTCCTCTTGATATTTCGCTTGGACACACATACTGTTAAGAAAAATTAAAAGGTATTGTTATCCATTAAAAAATCTCTGTATTTACGCGGACCGGCTAGCATTATCTGTGGTTTTCTTTCATCTTGATCAGCATATTCCTCGAAAACCCTACTTCAACGCTTGCTCAATTCAATTCTTGAAATACTTTTTGTTAAAACATGTAACGATGGTTTTGAAGAGTACGATGTCGTGTGCGAACCATGCATTGCTAGAATATTATTCGTCAACATTTATACCCAATATTAACTATTATATTCATATAAATACTTCTATAGAGAAAGAGTGAATAACAATGGATACTTTCTGTCGCCTCGGTGGAGCTTTTTCGCGTTAAGGATTTTCGTAGAATGTTTTCAGTAATAGCGTGTCATTTCGTCATGAAAACTAACGAAGGTGTAGCCGCACGATGACCTGACGTAGTTGATGTCATCATTTAGTCAACGGGGATAACTGCATCCTAAGTCGACCCAATCTCTACTAATTAAACTGCATGGAGAAGCTCTAATACAAATATTGCGTGGTGTACAAGTGTGTTCATACGAGCATCCCTAGTTACACATCCTATAGTTTTAGTTTCAACTTTGTGTTGACATGACAACTGAAGGTTCAGTGTTCGTTACACACAGCACGCCCAGAATACTGTGTTTGAGTGTGCTTGAGGAAATGTATGTCGTTGAAGGTCTCGTACAATGGTTGATTGATAATAGGGAATGTAGTAATGAGCATGGCGAATGGCACTATGCAATGTGGAGCCATTAAAAAAGCTGTCTATACCACCCTTCATGGCTGTATTGTGTCACAAAAACGCGTACCATGTAAGGTGTATAACCCTGCAGTGGTTTTTTTGTTAAGTGCGTAAAAATTATTGAAACAAAATTTTTCTCTCCGCGTTCTGTCTCCTTCGATCAGTGGCATGAATGCCCACAACATTGGTCAGTGCTGTTGAAAATCGATAACTGAAACAGCGTGCGCTTTTTGCAGGATTCAACAAATTTTGTTTATAATAAAACGAATACTTTAGTGGTCGTTTGAGGCACGCACACATAATTTTGTTGTTACCATGAGTGGTGGTGGACGCTGTGCCCGCGTTTCTCCGTCGTATGCAGGCAAGCATGCAGGCAAGCGAACACACCGCCGGCAGCACCAACGAGCGGCTATTTGAACGCGTGAGAAAAAATAGCGAAAATTAGAGTCAGTCGCAACCTGAAGCAGTCTAAAATACATAAAAAACAATTTCAAGTTATACGTGTTTGTTTTAAGCAAACTAAACTTGCCTGCGAAGATTTCTCGTTATACCAATGAATTGTCAAGATTAACCACTTTTGCTGTTGGGTGACGCTAGTGGTCACTTTTTATGAACTTTCAACATTAAGTTTTATATATACTTTTTTTCTAGCATAAAACATGCTTGTTTCCGCCGATGTGACGAACAATCTCTTTATTTGCGCCACAATTAGAGAAACAATTTCGAGCGGTAACCAGTCCGTCTAAATGGTGAGCTGGCCTGCTTAAAGGGGCCATGATAAGGTCATCCACCTATTAATTTGTGGTTCTTTTTGAAAAAAAGAGATAGAGAGTCGTTAACCATTTTTTCTAACTACAGAGGGTCTAATTGTGTATTTAAATTTATGAAAAATATATTTTCAGGTAATATGTATTCGTGAAATGAGCTGTGTAAGTGGCCAGCTATGAACCCTGCCCACCACCAACGATCGAAATGTTTTATGGCGTGTGTGACATTATGTGCTTCACATAGTGGAGCAGTCGTCCTCTACCTAAGTTTCAGCCAGTGCAAATACTGCAATTTCTAATGTCGCATTTAAAAAAGTTGTAATAGCTCCATTGTACTTCACGGCACTGAGAAGGAAACGAAGTCGTTGGCTGGAATACAGACACTCGCGAAGCAAATGGCTTGTTACGTTATGGTTAGAGAATGTGCCAATGTTGTGAGACCCTCGGGCCACTCATGCGTTTTTAAATGGGCTCGTTAT
Organism: Rhipicephalus microplus; assembly: GCF_043290135.1. Taxonomy (NCBI): domain Eukaryota; kingdom Metazoa; phylum Arthropoda; class Arachnida; order Ixodida; family Ixodidae; genus Rhipicephalus; species Rhipicephalus microplus. The sequence continues at coordinate 176,735,690 of NC_134700.1, forward strand.
AAACTAAAACATCGACTAAAAGCACTGTAATTTCAACAGCTTGCTTGTATACACCCAAGAAATAGGCCACATCACATAGATTATAAAGCGAAAATTGAGTGTCGTGGTTCCTAAAGCTAAACCTTAGTACACATGTTGAAGATTCTGCTGATTTACCTCTACTTCACGTTTCTCTGTTGAATGAAGTATCTATGTATAGGCCACCAATGCCTGCTCTCCTGTTGAGACGCTTTTCACATTTATTTTTCGCAGCAATTTCAAACGTCTGCCACTCATCTTGGCTGTTGACAAAGTACTGCTGTCACCTCCCTTCCATGCAAGACTGTTCCATGAACTGTGCTGAGTGAGCATCGAGACAATTTTTATACCACTTGATGACTCATTTTCAACATTTTGTAGCAAATACATGGCTCATAGTGTACAGAATTGCTACAGTGTCATATTTTTATGACAGTCAGCCAGCAGAATTCTAATCTGGCAAAGTACATGTTCAGAGCGACGAATGCATGAAGTTAATGCATCCGATGTCAGCGCAATATTAAGATGCAACTGTACATCGTCATAGTATGGTAACGTAAAAATTACCGCATGATGACGGTAGCGTTACGTCAATAGACGGACGACGTTTAAGGGAAAAGGCTCTCACGATCGCAATACTGAATCATGGTGACGAGCCAGCAGACAGGTCAGCGTGATGCAGGGAAGTAAAGTGTGACGAGAATCAGTAGGCGTAGTGTGAATTATACACAGCCTGAATTGTATAGCAGAGAAAGTTTACGTGATGAGGATGCTGCAGTGAACATTTAGACAAGGAGTAGGAGGAGGAAGAGGAAGGGAAGAAATGAAAGGCAGGGAGGTCAACCAGACGCACGTCCAGACAAGAATGCCTGTTTCCATCACGGTGTCAACTGCTGGCCTGACGGAGCAGATGCTGCAAGAATGCTCCTGGTTCTTTGAAAATTTTGTTAGTCCAAGGTTACTCAAGCCATTTTTATAGTGAACAAACAGAATTGAAGAATGTTGGCCAGACTAACTAAAAGATGCAACCACCTAAGCATTCTGAATTTAAGCGCTTGGTAAATCCTGCGTTCAATATTTGATACGTATTTTGGCTTAAAGCTGCGTCTTCCTAAATGCGCGAATATAAGCGCAGTTTGATTGCTGATTAACTGATTGTTTGGTGAAGTAGTCAATCCATGGCAGTGTGTCTGTCAAAATTTCTGAGAGAATTTATGGTTTCAGTTGAAAATAGGTACTACAGTTACTATCGCCATATAAAGAAGGCACATAAAACGTTCTTTAAAGTTTTTTTTTCTTTTACAAACACCATTCTAAATCTGCTCATAAACGCATATTTTTTTCTTCCTCTAAGACAGGATATCTTCAAAATCTTCACTTAATGGCCCCCTTCAGCAGAAACTGCTTTATGACCACAATAACCATTTGTCACTCCATGTTCTTCGTCTAAAAGAGAATGCCTAAAAAGGAGGAAAAAATGCTATGCGCAATTTTCCCCAGAGACAATTAGAAACAGCCGTTGTAGTTTTCTTACAGATTTGACCATAACTTCGTGCCATGTCAAAGCTGACTAAGTAAAAATGTTTGTATACTCAGTACCTGCTTTATTATTGTATGCTAAACACATTACGCAGTTTGTGATTAGTTTATGCGCATATTAGGTTACTCAGCACGTCATAACCTTCTCGCATCTCAGATGGGTACATTCAGCACAAAGAATTTTCATAAGGCTGCAGCGCAAGAGAATTACGAAGTGTGGTTACTGACACTTTCATTGCTCGAAAACTAACGTTTGTCACGGTTTTAACTAAATGCCTACAGATGTCCCTTTCCGAAACCTTTGTTGTTTTGACCTGATCAACAGACGTTGAATAGGTTAGAAATTATCTGGTGGTTGTGTTGGTACAGCTAAAGATGATGACAGGCAACTAGCATGGTAGACTTCTAGGACGCTTATTGAAACGTGGTGGTTCGCAGAGCACCACTAAAGATTTAAAAATAAAATTGTGAGATAAAAATAGCAGCTTCATTATACTTTCAAGCCTTTTGGTTTTCTTCGCACTTTCGCACATGTGATGTACCCGGAAACTAACGTTCTACGGGATCTTGTTTTCGTTCAGTAACGCGTAGTATTTCACTATTGTTTTAAAAGTCTAAATTGATCAAGAAACACGTAAAGAAGAACTGAGTTGTTAGACATGGTTGGCATACTTTATTCAGGCACACCTAGCTTTACTCTTGTTTTCAGTATCTTTATGCTTTCACGTGTTATTAAAACTAGTACGCAAGTAAGAAAATATTAAACAGGGCAGCAGTAAAATATTCTCCTAAATCAAAAATAAAAGTGGGTTGACAACATGTTGTAGCTGGTGTTTCTCGGTCCACTGTCTGCAGTAATTTCTATCTAACAGAAGTATTGAAGTAAAAAGGCAGTTCTAATGCTATCGCATACGTCCACAGCATTAGAGAAAACAAAATATTGTTACATCATGGCATCGACAAAAACACTTCAGTTTGCTACCGCTGAAAGTCGTATGATTTATAGCTTCATGAAGAACATGAAATTTCTGCGGAGCCCTGTTCTCCATAGCATTGTCTTAAAGCGCGACATATTAGCAGAAGGGCACTTCGAAGGCCCAGACTCTGCTTTTTGATAGTTACTTCCGATACATTCATGACATTGCACTTGTGAAATGAAGGCCTTTTAATAACTATATATTTTACAGCAGGGCTAGGTTAAGCTAGGCAATGATAATGAACTTCACGGAAACAGGCTCGCAAAACTAATTTACTATTATGAACCTACGCTAGAACAGCTAGACGAGAGAAATGAGAAAGGCAGCAGTTAGGCCACCAAATTGCTGCGAAGTGAAGACGGCGAGCCGTAAACACCAGGTACGTACCACGAGAAAGTACTGCTGCGATATACGGCGAAGACAACGGCGGCAGTGAAAACTCTCCGAAGCGATGGAAGCCCTGTGTCAACGACTATAGGCCCGCGTATTTAGGACTGATGCGAACGCTTGGTCTCAGTGCGAGCTTCTGTCTCTGCAGTTTGTACATCTGTGTCGTGTATGGGGCTGCCTGTAGTTTGGTTCCATTGAACTTCTATGCGCCAAAAATGAACGTAGCGGTAACCTAGCATCACGCCCATGATGCCCAGCAACAACATACGGGCAACCTAGAAACAACCTGAGTTCTCTGAAAATGCATATAGAAACAACCTAGAAGCATCTAGATTGGTCTTCTTAATCCTACAGTTTCGTTGGTTCAAGCCTTGCACGACTCAATGCAAGCCTGACCAGTTTTATTGGGTGCAATTATTACTAGTATTTTTGTGAGAGTTCTTTTAGCAGAGCCAGGGTGTTCCATATAGATTTTTCCCTAATGGCACCAAAACGCACCTCATGGCATCATTTACCTTAAGGTATCAAACAATACCTCAAACGGCCAACACCATCCGCAGCGCCCGCCGATATTGCTCAAGTTTCAGCGTTCATACTTGCGCGATTGTCAATTAAAAAGCAATTGCGCATATCTTAGGCACCATAACAACATGTCGATGTTTTGTATGAGCGTCTTTACACTAGAGAAGGCACACTCAAGTAATTTGAAGGCCCATAGTGTTTATCACGCCGCACTAACAGTGCAACGCGATGCTCAAAAAGGCAAGTGTTTCGAACACTTCGCTAAGACGACACGGGGGTGGAACCTGCTCATCGCTTTGAGTTCTACACCTCTTCGCCTCCGAGACAGGCACGCATCTTTCTTCGCGGGTGCGCACTCCTTTCTTCGTTTTCGAAAACAAATGACAGATGGCGCTCGTGTCTAACGTGCCTTGATGCGCTCGTTTGCCTTCGCTGAACGGATCCAGACTCTCTAACGCAGCACTTCCAGGACACAATTAATCGATTTTGTAGCGCAGAACATCAAATAAACGTTTTGTTCACTCTCCCCACACGCAAGACTATCGTCTTTTGATGACATTTGCAGGGAAACATGCAGATACGAGGCCATTTTTTTTGTTGTGATGAAACTATGAGAATGTTGATATATAGTCTTGATCACTGTAATGCATACTTCATTATTTCGGTAGCTTAGGTGTGACCAGTGCCTCATTTGTGTGCGAACATCTCTTACATGACGCCACAAATACAGTCCTGGATAAAAGAAACTCCGTATAAGAGAAATTGTGGCGCGATAGTCGTCGGGGGCCCGGACTTCGAGATGCTGCCTTGATTTCGAAAGTAGAGATTCTGCCTTGATTTCGCGGCGCACGATGAACACAATATTGTCAGAAGCAGCAGAAACTGGTGGCAAACGGGCATCCTCGCAGGTAGATGTTGCAGCTGTGTTGGGAAGACGCGAAAAGTGTGGAGTGATACGACGACTTTTTCCTTCACCCAAGCGTCGGCATTTATTAATAACGTCATCCACGGTCGATCAGTTTCTAAACACGAGGAGAGTGAAGGCGCCATCTGCGATGCCTTTGAGGATGTGCACGACCTTTTCAGATTCCCGCATCTTGTCGTCAACCTTTCGGAAGAGGGCGAGCTTATGTTATATGTATGTAACGTATGCAGGAGTGGAGTCGGCAGGCTAGTTCCTTTTAAGCAGTACGATGACGCACAATGGGCTTGCCGAAGAGATTGATGAGTTTCTGTTTGCGTATGCCCAAACTCATGATCTCTTCCAAAATGTAGCCGTGCCATCAAGGTAGAAAAGAATATTGGCCAACATGAACGTCGGATTCCAGTTGTACAGAGCGCTCACCTGTTCGTACAGCTGAAGCCATTCCTCCACGTCAGTGCTGTCACTTCCTGAAAATATGCCTGGGTCACGTGGTTGTGTAAGGATGACGGTGTGGTTAGTAGTGGCTGGATGCGGTGCTGTTGGTTGGTGCATAGTTGGACAAGGCACCCTTGGGTGGTCTCCGAAGAACAGTCATTCTCGTCTTGATTAGGCATCGCAGAGGCAGCCAAGGAACGTTCGCTTCGTATAATCGTCATGGATGTTAACTGTGGGAAGACCCAGCCCCTCCACCAAAATGTTACGAGGAAAAGGCACCTGAAAAATATATTTAATTTCGATAAATAGGCGGGCATACAATATAGAGCCCAGTCTGCCCGAGCTCGCACTAAACATCGTTTTCTTTCTTACCACGTTAATCTCTGTCGCCCCGTAGCAATATCATAACCATAATGTTGATTATTGAATACAGGCCTAAGTAAGAACCAAGAAAAAATAGGAGTTGAGTACGAATGCCCATATTTGTTGGTGGTTTATATTCTTTGTTGTACTGCGAAGTACACATGCATGGTATGTTCTGCAAGCCCATGTCTGTGTCCTCCTGCTAATTACAATTTTTGCAAACTGGCTGCGCAGTTTAAAGAGTGCGAAATGGTTTCCATGCCAAATACTGCCACCTTGCACCTTCGGCACACAGAACTTCACTATGAGAACCACCAGGAAGTACACGTTTCACACTGCGCACAACAGTCTGTCCATCACGCTTTCTAGAGTATTTCATTTATATTTCGAAGAAACCAACCATGAGAGTGCACTATTTGCAAAAGTGTGTGCTGCAGACAACTTGCCGCAAAAAGACATGAAACGAATTCATAAAAGCACGTGACTGCGTTCCTATATCTGTTCATGCATTGATTATTTTTCCTTTTGGTGCATATCAAGAATTCTTCTCAGTAGCTTTTTTTCTACATATTTCTACAAGCCACAAGTTCTCATTCAGCGCAACATCTCGAGTTGTTGTGCTGATCGCGTGGTCACCTATTTAAAAGTCGAGCGAAGATTCCAAGACTTTATAACACGAAAAACGAACGACGCAAGCTACACACCCACACACACACATCGACACACACACACACACAGACGCACACACACACACACACACACACACACACACACACACACACACACACACACACACACACACACACACACACAAAGCTATCTTGCAGCATCTGAAGTAAAGTAAATTTGATTAGATGGCCGCCACACTGAACCGAGGCGTGAGCGAAATAAATTTTGCTTTTACATCAACAAGTGCCGTTGTAGAGCCGGGTGCAGAAAAGAAGTATGGAGTGCATTAAAATATGTCAAGACACTTCCGAGAAAGTTAAGCTGGCTTAGAATTCAGTGTCGCAGTTATTTTATTTCCACAGCTAGAACTCAATTACGCCACAATCTAGAAGGCTATATTTCATACATTCGGAGACAGCGACGTAGCATCTGTAAGTGGCGTAAAAATTTAAACAGAGAAAAGACAACAAAAATCTTGAAAGCGACTATGACTCACAGTATTATTGCGGACTAGAGAGGGCTGCCGTCACAGCTTGCTGGATTTTTAAGTCACAACTTGTTGGTTTTTCAGAAGCCCTAGTTGCCCTGTAACGTAGAAAGATATGTCGAGGTCAACTTCGGTAAAATAAAGTTTGAAAAATTGACTATTTATTTATCTGGCTGTATCACAATTTAGTAAAAATCAAATTCGAATTTTAAGCAAGGCAGAGATCCTAAGGGCTTCGTTATAATCATAGTGAGGGCAAAAAATCTTCGAATAAGATAGCCGCACAAAAATTACGTAAAAACATGGTTAATTCCTACGCAGTAGGAAATATTAAAACGCCAAAGTGAAACATGTTTTAACAGAAGTAATCGCACGTTCCTTGTGCATTTATTGCACAATATCTGCTAGCGTTTGTGGCTGAACACTAATTTGACGTGGATAAACTTAAGTTCAGGCCTCAAGGCACTTGTTGATCACTGACGTTAATAGTCGAAGATTAAGACTAAACTCCGTGGTAGCAAAGCATGCGCAGGGAACGTGACTGTGCCGTACTGTAATGTTTTATTTGTTTAAACATTTTGAAATGATCCTAATATGTACTTTTGAACGCAGAGATTTAAGTTAAACGTCGGCAGGTGTTTTATATAACCATTTATTTACGATTGTGTAATGAATCCAACAGCAGCTTAGGCAAAACCAACACCAGAAGTGGTAAGTTGATGTGTAACGCTTGCGATTGCGAGAATGGTACGCGTGTTGAAGGCACAGTTGGCGAAATTGAAGTTAACCCGAATAACTCTTTTACAGAGAAGTAAATATATGGTGATTATAAAAGAAATACGCAACTTTGCATCCAAAAGTGACTTTTCATCAACGTTTTGTCTGCAAATGGTCTTTTTCTAACCCAGCTGAGAGACCTGGTGTGATGCTTTAAGGTAGAGTATTGCCACGAGCACAACAGCTTGTATTTCGCAGTATAGTAGCTCGCTGAATTGTATGTGCCGGTTTCGAAAATGTCAATGAAGATTAGCACGAAAAAAGGAGATGACGAGTTCATTTCCTCCGTTAGTTGTCGGACAAGTCTGACGCCCTGCTGACCTACAGTTGAAGGTTTCTGCCGTGTTATAACGTGACGTTTTCTTGTGGAGGTGCTTGGTAGCCGTTGTAGCACTTGCATGGTTTCTGGAGCGTTCTGGAAGGGAGCCGAAGTGAGGCGGTAAGCCTAATTTTCGTCGATTGCGCCGAAGATCACCTGAGGTTTCTATCGCGTCACTGCTTATTTCGGGATGGTCTTCGCGTTGGTCTCGCGGCATAGGATGCCACATTATAACGAGACAACATATACTTGAGTGCCACGCACAATGCTTGCGTTCGATTCATGCTGTGATCCTGATGTTTATTCTTTGCACTCCTCCAGTCCACGCTGCTGATGTTGCCTTTTCCTAACCTTCTTGCACTTAAATTGCCTGTGTCGGCCTACACTACTCCTGCGTAGATATGAACTGTCAAAGACATGTGGGGCATACCGACATACCGCGGTTCCTGGTGTACGGGTATGTGCCACACGTGTCTGGAGGAAAGGGTTTGATGACGTACGCAACGGCCCTTTTCGTTCTTATTGTTATTCCCTGCTAGTCATATTTGTCGAACCTTCTTACACCCCCAAACCGATTTCGGTCTTCCCGAAATTAGGGAGTCAATCACTAATGTACCCGGACGTCGACGTATAAATAGATAGATAGATAGATAGATAGATAGATAGATAGATAGATAGATAAATTGATATATAAATAGATAGATAGATAGATAGATAGATAGACAGACAGACAGACAGACAGACAGACAGACAGACAGACAGACAGACAGACAGACAGACAGACAGACAGACAGACAGACAGACAGACAGACAGACAGACAGACAGACAGACAGACAGACAGATAGATAGATAGATAGATAGATAGATAGATAGATAGATAGATAGATAGATAGATAGATAGATAGATAGATAGATAGATAGATAGATAGATAGATAGATAGATAGATAGATAGATAGATAGATAGATAGATAGACAGATAGATAGATAGATAGATAGATAGATAGATAGATAGATAGATAGATAGATAGATAGATAGATAGATAGATAGACAGATAGACAGATAGACAGACAGACAGACAGACAGACAGACAGACAGACAGACAGACAGACAGACAGACAGACAGACAGATAGACAGACAGACAGACAGACAGACAGACAGATAGATAGATAGATAGATAGATAGATAGATAGATAGATAGATAGATAGATAGATAGATAGATAGATAGATAGATAGATAGATAGATAGATAGATAGATAGATAGATAGACAGACAGATAGATAGATAGATAGATAGATAGATAGATAGATAGATAGATAGATAGATAGATAGATAGATAGATAAATAGAAAGATAGATAGATAGATAGATAGATAGATAGATAGATAGATAGATAGATAGATAGATAGATAGATAGATAGATAGATAGATAGATAGACAGATAGATAGATAGATAGATAAAAATGCTCAGAGTGCGTGTAAAAACGCTTCGCTTCTAAAATAAAGGAAACGATTCCCCCCCCCCCCAAAAAAAAAGGTGTTGGCCAGACAAATCCTTGCGGCCTGTCAAGAAGTCATCATTATAATGACTGCTTGAGTGCCACGGAAATTCGGCAGATTTTACTAAACGCAACTTCTACTACAAATGAAAAAGGATACAGGAAGGCACGCACGTTACCATATTTCTGCCACAATCACATGATACTTCGTGATTATAAAAGATGGTGGCTATGGAATTTTTTGATATGGGAATTTTTACGTTCGAAAACCACATCAGAACTATGAGAGACGCCGTAGTGAAAAGCTTCGGGTAGATAGACAACTTAGGATTTTTCGCGTGCACTTAAGGCTGAACAGACGGGCCTACAGCATTTTCGCCTCCATCTAAAATGCATCTGCCACAGCCGGGATTCCAACCCTTCACCTGCGGGTCAGCAGCCGAGTACCTTAGCCACTATGCCACCGCAGCGGGGCATGTGGCTATACTACCACCTCCACATTTAATAAGGTTTCCAGTAAAGCATCCTGATAGAACATATCAGAAGTATTTGCAAAACATAGAAAGTTCTTAGCGTTGTGAAGGGAAAGCCATTAGCTTCGCTATTTTGTCAGTGTCTGTGAAGCGGATCTTGTTCAACTCACTGTCTCTATACTCTTCCTCTGACTACTCTTTGACCAACTCCTGCGCAAGGTAGCAAACCGGGTGGTAATTTCGCGTTAGCTTCCTCACTTTTACATTCACCTTTTTTTGCTCCCTGGGTACAATAGATGGACAAAATTTAGTTTCTCCAAGCCATATATATATTTTTTTCTTTAAAAGTTACCCTTTCACCTGATCCACAGAAAATCTCGTGGCCAACAGCTGCCTTTCATCAAGTCACGACTTGAAAGCAAGCGAGCAGCCCAAATGGCCCATGTTCACAAATGACTTTCAATGTGGTGCGTGGGGGTTGCGTGTTCAGATCTCAACAATGTGGTCAGTGGTGCAAAAACCGGCGTATTGCTCTCCTAGAGTGGAAGCAGGAAATGGCGAAGCACTTTTGTACGCTTCTTTGCTGTCCGGTTGATTTTGTCATTTTACATCGACATACACAACAGAAAATAGAAAAAAAAAAGTACGTGTGTTCATCTTTCTGCCCGCTGTGGCTTAGCTTTCTAACATAGTTAGAAGTTTAACCAAAAGGAGCGCGAAAAGTATTAAATTTATGGCAATGCGAAGGAAGAATTGGTGAGAAGACAGTAACACAGGCGAGTTGCATTGATCGGCGTTTGCTGGTGTGCTTACAAGTGATGCGGGAAAAACTAAATTGACTTTTTCGTGAAGACCGAATAGAGTTTTGTAATTTTTAAAGGCTTTTAAGTCAGACAGAAGCTTTAAAAAATGAGAGATCGTTTTTCTTCTCGCTTTCGCTACTTTTTCTACAAGCACGCTTGCCAGGTCGAAAAGAGAAAAAAAAGCCATAGAAGTAGCCAACTTCAGGCAAAAGTGGTAAAAATAGCCGCAAGTAGCCACACACGAGAAAAAAAAACAAGTGCGATGTTTCTACTCAAATGGCTAAATGTAACAGCATTTCCGTAGAAATGTAAATAACTGCAGCATGATCCTTTTAAAACGATCATTGCTGAGATTAAACTTGTTGCAAGAACACTTTTTTGCAGGCTAGATTATTCTAGTCATCGTACTTGTGGCGTACAAAGCAGGCATAAAAGAAGGAAACATAATAAGCTGTGCCTTTTGTTGTTTTTTTTTTTCGGCTAACCTTTCTTCGGGCTGGCGCACAACACATCGTTTAATGTGAATGAAGCGTGCATTATTATTTTTTCACTTTAGCAATATTTTTTGCAGGATGACGACTTTTCTCCATGCAGTTACCGAAGTGACATCCTCTTCATAATAATAATAATAATAATAATAATAATAATAATAATAATAATAATAATAATAATAATAATAATAATAATAATAATAATTCACACCATGCTCGGATTACAGCCTACATAATTGTCTTTTCCACAATGATTTTTCATGCAATCACGAAGTCTTAGTAGTTATTGTTCCCGTGTGCGAGACCGTACTGACTTCCAAGGAAGAGCACCGACAATTAGTTTGACACCTGGTTTGCAGTATTGATGAGCGCACAGCTGTTTCGAACGTCTTGTTCTCTTCTCATTGCCTTTTCAAGTTACGTAGCACAATGTGCGGTCTGCGAAATGAGGCCCCTATAAACAGCTTTCTTCCGCGCCTCAACCACGTACTCAAAATCAAAGGCCTTTTATTTTGTGCAATACAAGTGCCAAAGCAAATTTTAGAAAGCTGCAAACGTGCCTTAGTCATCATGTTTTGGCACCACGTACTCAAAACCAGCCGGCTACGGCGTCACAACATCGTGATAACTCGGCTCGTGTCGAGGCAGTCAGAAACTAGCCAGAATAATAGCCAGGCAGTCCAGACGTCTTTTTTGCCACCCCGGGCCTAAAAACGTTGCCAAATCGGTGCAATATAGCCAAACCTGGCAACCCTGCCTGTAGGCGCTATCTTCCCTCACCACTTTTTTTAATGAAACACGCGGGCAATGTGAAAACTCAAAACTAGGTGTTGAGCTGATCAGGATTTTATGATTTTTGACAACGCGTTGTTATTTGCGCTTGCTTAGTCGAAAACGCCCAAAACCTAGTAAGTCAGTTGGTCACCCAGGATAGTCATGCGAGGCAAAAGAAAACGGGCCTGTGACTGCACGGCAGAGCAGCTTAGAAGACATTTATAGAATGATAACTCTCGTATAGGCACCAATAGAGTGCGCATTTCCTCCTGACGTCACTCGAACAGATTGCTGGCGTTATGAATTGCGCTGAAGAGATGGGAGACGCCAGCAGGGAAAAACAACGTTCTGTTTAGGGGCTACGCTCCTTCAGGTCGAGGCTCGTTCGCTGGCGTGTGCTGTAGCCATGATGACGATGATGACAATAATAATCATGGACGACTGGCTTGTGTAGTATGTGGCGTCTTGATATGTCGTATGCATTTCGCACGTCTGAAAACAACCAACAACCACCAGATGGAAGTGCACAGACCTCGTCTTTGTTCACTTCAGGCTGGATCTTTACCACTCAAGCAGTAATAATAAAGGCAAAACAATATTCCAAACTGAACAACGCCTATCATTTATGACGAATAAGCATTATGCATAACTGTACACTCATTTACATGTCAATGTCAATGTCAATGTCATGACTGATTTACGGTAACACTAATCGATCTCACTGCTTCGCCCACTCATCATCGTTCACTTCGCAAATATGTCGCTTTTTTATAGTTTCTGATATCGTTTAGAAACCTCACTCATCTCCAAGGTTAGAAATGTCACTAGATTCTGTGAAGGTCATTGTCCGTTTTGTACTCAGGCCGATTGCAGTGCAGTCAACGAATACTAGCCCACCAAACTAATGATATATGCATTAGCTACTAAATATTAAGTAACCCAACAAAACAGCGAAACAACTTTTTTCATAAGGCGTTCGTAGCAGTGCCTGGTAAAAAAATGCCGCAATACCCTTTGCCGATGGCGAATAAAGCGAACTTGACGAAGTGAGGTTTACGCTAAAAGAAATGAGCCATTGTAGAAAGACCCATGCACAGCCCGTCTACTGGTGTACTGAATAGGACCGAAAGCTTGTGCGATATAGCGAAAAGCTTCGATGACGTAATGAGTGACACAGAAAAGAAAGGTGCAATCACCTCATTAGGTTTTATTAAGCACTGGACAAAGCCGTCAGTTCTGTGTGTCCTTGGATCTCTACCTAAAATTCATATTCAATGAAGACATCGCTCAAGTTCATACTACTTGTCTCGTCAGAGAGCTTTAGTTGTCCCGGACAGCCTTAGCTATAAGCTTCATAAGCTCTGGTATCCCTTTATAGACTGCTCTATTTATTTTGTTCGCCCCCCACTTCTCAGCCTAAAAAGAGCATAGGAGCTAGAGTGCGCAACCAGCTTGGCGGCCTCTGTACTAAAGCTCCATGTTGTCTGCATTGTTTGCTATGTCGGACGTAGACCAACTAGTCCAGTAAACCATCTATGTAAAATTGAAATAACTTCGTCCTGAATTTTAAATTTTTTGGCTAACTAAACCGATAAATCGCATCTGCTTTTTCGAAATCCAAATAATACTGTCACGCTATATCAAAGCAAGAAGGAAATAGAAAAAGAACTGTTGATACCTCGAGCACATGTTAGGACCATTATAATTTGCGCAAAGAAGTTTATGGATTTTCAGATCACGATTACTCAAGCAGTGTTCGCGTCTCAAAATTTCTCCCGCTTAGGTTACCTTTATGATTCTCGTGGTGAGTTTTTATTCAGAAAACTCAATCACACAACTAAACTTTGCTAGATCAGCCATAAAGGTGAAGGAACGACGTATTTCTACTGTTGGGTTTAGTAAACGCTCGTAAGTTGTTCGTCGCCTAGACCCTTACCTGGTGTTTACGTACGTCCAACTTTGGTTCAACGCCCGTTAGCCCGCACTAGAGAACGTGTATGAAAGCACGTGCAAGTTTATACAGCACAATTCTTTGTAAAGTTGTAGAATTCGCTCGCTCGTTTTTTTTATCTACACACAGTCATTCGACCGCAAGAAATTCTACCGCAGTATGATAAAAAAAATTAATCGCGGTACTAATTCGCACATGTTATAGATTAAGGTACGAGTATTCGCAGCGTGGCCGTGCTCCCCATACCTTTGCGTGCACCGTGCCAATTACTGGTCAAAACCGTTGTGCGGGCGGGCACAGTTTTCGTTCGAGATTTACCGCTACGCATTAGCCTTTTCGCTCCCATTAAGCTAATGAACCGCTTTGCGTACGTTAGAGACTACGATATCTTCGTAGTAACTGGCAACTGTCATTTTCCTTAATGAACCATAAACTCAAATAAAGGGGACGTCTCTCGTCCTAGTGTCCTTGACGGAATCATTGATTAGACGCAAGTGCTTGTTACGAAGCTTCACCGCTGTGCTGCGCACTTATCCCGGCTTTGCCCGGGGCAAATGAGTTGGACTGCAAAGAGCGCACGCTGATTGCGTGTGTTAAAATGGAAGTTTGAGCGAATTGGTGCTTCGCCATCATGCGTTAAGTATCACCAATCTGAAAGTGTTAGTTACCTACACATTATCATTTCAAATAGATGACACACGAAAAAAAAACGCGTTGGGACTAGTTCTGTTGTGCATATTTAGTCTTTTGGCGATTGGACGGCCACTTTGTCGTGATAAGTTTAGACATTTATTGTATCATATCTAGCGAAAATTTCACTTTAGAGTGAACGCTAGTGTTCCTTTCTTCTTCTTTTTCGTCCGCCATTCCCATGTGAGCTGCACCTTACTTTATGCAAGCTTCTGGTTGGTTGCATGCCGGAATTTGTACATGTAAGACAGCATGCTCTATATTCGTTTTATGAATATTTCGTTAGAAGCTTGTCTAACACTCCCCATCCCCTCGGAATGTGGCGTATATCTGATCTAAAAACGCCTGAAACATGCCCGACCTCAAACGCAAGTGCAGCAATTACTGCTAATACGAAGGCGGCATCAGCGATGCTGCTGTGTAAGATCGGCACCAATCTATTTACGCAGCAGTATTGTATACCCTTCAATCTTTTTCAATTATTTACTCACTGTTTCAAATAACAAATATGAGTTATCATCACCGTCTTCATCATTATTGGTTAATATGTAACGATCCCCACAATTCAATGCGCCTTTCTTTCAAGGAATCAGGACAAGTTCACATATGTATCTTGGAGCATCTTCCAATCCACATCATCTTGCAAGTGTCAATATTTCGGCTCACCTCCATGCAGTAGCGACAGTCACCGTGTAATCGATGTTATAATAAAGTAGTACAATAACTTGTTTACAACGAAGCGGCATGTGGCTTTAGGTTTTTTCTAGCAGATCACGTCCGCGGGCAATAGGACGCGTAGAACAGCAATTTTTCGCGCCCTACCAATCAGGTTCACCTCACCCTATCGCCATGGATCTCTCGTCACACCCCGAGTGTCAGGATCTTTCACAGTGGCACTTCCCACTAATCTTTGTGCCTATTTGTATTGTGACGTGGAGAACGTGCTAGCGCTGTCATGAAGATTTGCCCTTTGAACTTACTAGAAGGCGAACGCGTGTTGTTCGCTCGAAAGAAGAAAAGCGCGGAAACCGATGCAGCGTGAACGTATACAGAAGCGCACCTGGGCGTGAGCATAGCTTGAAGTCGTTGACGAAGAATGTGCAACCGCAGCGACCTGGGTAGCGGAACGGCTCTGAAAATTTTGATTGCTTCGTTTTAAATCTACGCCGTGGAGTTGAAAATGTGCCTTCAAACAAGCAACCTTCTTAGTGAATCGGGCGCCGCAGATTTTAATGACATTCGTGCTCTTTGTAGGAGTACGTATTCACATCCGCGGTCAAGCCATACAGAAGCAACTGTAGCGCAGAGTGTGCATGCAGATTTCCCACCAAAACCGTTGTGCGATATGTTTTGTCATGAATGTCACGTAGTCGGAAGAATTGCTCCCTCCTAGTCGGAGGCCATAATGACATTTCTCCAGAAAGCTTTATACCGAACCGAACGTGACGTTCTATTTTTAAGTATTAGGCAGTATATCTGCTCAGATGTACGTGGAGGCCACTTTTTTTTCCTGAAAAGAAGAGGAACAGGCACAGTAAACGTTACTGATGTTTGCTTTGATGGCCTCCCAAAAGTCAGGTCAGCAATTTTGTTTATGACCTGTGGAAAATATAGGATATCGTGAAACGGCTTTCAGAAATAAATAATTCTGCATTCCAGAACTATAGTTTCTGTCAAGACGTTATTGTCACCGTAACATGAGTTATCCAACGACACAATGACAGACAGACAGACAGACAGACAGACAGACAGACAGACAGACAGACAGACAGACAGATAGATAGACAGATAGATAGACAGATAGATAGATAGATAGATAGATAGATAGACAGATAGATAGATAGACAGATAGATAGATAGACAGATAGATAGATAGATAGATAGATAGATAGATAGATAGATAGATAGATAGATAGATAGATAGATAGATAGATAGATAGATAGATAGATAGATAGATAGATAGATAGATAGATAGATAGATAGATAGATAGATAGATAGATAGATAGATAGATAGACAGACAGACAGACAGACAGACAGACAGACAGACAGACAGACAGACAGACAGACAGATAGATAGATAGATAGATAGATAGATAGATAGATAGATAGATAGATAGATAGATAGATAGATAGATAGATAGATAGATAGATAGATAGATAGATAGATAGATAGATAGATAGATAGATAGATAGATAGATAGATAGATAGATAGATAGATAGATAGATAGATAGATAGATAGATAGACAGATAGATAGACAGACAGATAGATAGATAGATAGATAGATAGATAGATAGATAGATAGATAGATAGATAGATAGATAGATAGATAGATAGATAGATAGATAGATAGATAGATAGATAGATAGATAGATAGATAGATAGACAGGCAGACAGACAGACAGAGAGACAGACAGACAGACAGACAGACAGAAAGATAGATAGATAGATAGATAGATAGATAGATAGATAGATAGATAGATAGATAGATAGATAGATAGATAGATAGATAGATAGATAGATAGAGACGGTCAAAATTACTGAAGTGCGCTAAGAAATGTTTCGCGTTTAAAAATTTCCTGGAGGGATTTGAAGAAGTTCACGTTCGGGCGTGATCCGTACTGTGGCATACAACCGCTTCTACTGGCCTGGTCCTGCCTGTTCTGTGCGGCGTTATGTCAACAGTTGCGAAATTTGTCAGCACCGTATGAAGCTATCAAGACATCTTGCCAGTTATCTTCAGCCTATTGACATTCTATCGGAGCCTTTTTTTTTCTTGTTCTAGTCAGTTTGGATCTTCTCGGTCTATTTCCTACATCCACTTCAGGCAACAAGTGGGTCGCTGCTGCTACCACTTACGCGACCCGCTGCGCAATTACCGGAGCTCTGCCAAGAAGTTGCGCTACGGACGTCACTGCTTTTTTGCTGCGAGACCTTATTCTAGTGCTTGGTGCCCCATGACAACTGCTGACAGACCGAGGTCGGGTTACTGCTCCACCCATCATAAACTCACGACCTCGCTCCACCTCCATACAAACGGGCTTACAGGACGTTGAAACCAAACTCTGACAGACATGCTTTCACAATACGTGTCGACCGACCACCATGACTGGGATCTTGCACTGCTGTACGTGATGGTCGCGCACAACTCCTCCCGCCATGACGCTGCTGGTTATCACCTTTTAAATGCGAAGCATTTCTTAGCGAGCTTCGACGACTTTGGGCGTATCTATGATCTATCTATCAATATATCCAGCCGCTTACGTTTGGGTGCTGCCATGGCCGCCACCTTAACTTGGCGTCAACGAAAATTAGCATAGTTTGAGGAATATAACACTCTGGTTAAGACACTAGTATTGTCACATTCTTGTTGCGTATGTCGTCAAACACTTCCCGCCAGACAGTGGCACATACCCATGGGCGGGGATATGCACTAGTATGCGGGTATGAATAAAATGTGGGGTTTAGCGGCCCAAAACCAGCATATGTATATGAGAGACGCCGTAGTGGATGGCTGCGGAAATTTCGACCACGTGGGGTTCTTTACCGTGCACTCAAATCTGAGCACACGGGCCCACAGCATTTTGGCCTCTATCAAAATTGCAGCCACCGCAGCCGAAATTCGATCCGGCGACTTGCGGGGTATTCGGTCGGGTATGTGCCACAGGTGATTGACACTTAGTATCTACACAGTAACGATGAAAACAGATATGGGCTATTTTAACGCGTAAGGCTTAAAAGTTACCCGACATCGGTAGCATCTACCTGATGAATGCAAAGAATAAATGTCAGGGTCCCAAATGGAATTGAACTTAAGCATTCTGCGTGGCAATGAAGCATTTCACCACAGATATACGCCAGGTCTCGGAACTATATTTCAAATAGACGATAATCTTCGATAAAGATCAATAGTTGTTGCACTGCTGCCTTCTCAATTATATAAACATTACATATGTACCCCTTGGATACAGCCGTCACGTCGGGTTAGCGTCCATTTTGGTTAGTTGCCATGCGCTGAAGTTAATTTATGTAGCAGTGTCCAGGGCCAGCATCCTCGCGAGCATCAACGTTTCATATCAGCTTCTAGTGTTGCTAATACGCATGTTCCAGTTGGCATCGTTGCGCAAGGGCAAACAGCGGGTTATATAAACATCAGCAACTCTTCAACACATGTTTGTGCGTGCAACGTTTGTACATATATTTAGCGTAAATTCATGATGTATCGCTCAATAAAAAATTGCAACACAGTCACCTTCTCTGCGCATGCTTTGTATGACGTCGATTCTTAGGTACGTGGAATCTGCCTAATTTTTCTTTACCCTTGTTTGGGCGAAAACCAACGTTACCACTGGATACGTATCTTCCGGTTCCTGCTGGGTTGAACACCGTATGCATTCGCAATGCTACAGCTCGCGCTGACCACGTCCGTCCGCTTGCACACAACAAATTGACGGCTTTTGCAGAAACGCAGAAGCACCGTTATGACGATTGATATCACGAAGAACAATTTTCAGCGGGTTCCCACATTCTCTTCTGGTTCACAACGCAATGTGCCTGCCTCTATGAGAAGCTGTTTTCGTGGTTCATGGGCCCATACCATGTGCTTCAACAAGTAACAGACGTTACTTATGAAATTGTCGCGGATAATCGTTCGACCTCGTCGGCTTCGCTACCTCGTGACATAGTCCACGTATCAAGGCTCAAGTGCTACCCCCCTTTTCGTACTGTGGCCCCATATACGCGCCCGGTGAGTGCTTTTGCCACCGGAGGTTGTGCGGCTGCGTCGTTTTCACAAATATTCTCATTGTATACGCATGCGATGTCACCAGATTTCTGTGGAACACGCTCGGATTTCTACACAACCGTCTTCACCGTCAGCACCAATACCTGTGACTTTACATTCCATCTGGGTTATATAGATCTGAGACAACCTTTCTCTGTCGTAGGTGGCTCGGGGCGTCTTACCCGAACGCCTTTGCTTGCCGCATCGGATGGACAGACAGTGCTGCGTGGGATCATTGCGGTGCTGATAAAACCATCAAATATATTTTGTGTCAGAGTCCTCAGTACAACTGTCAGAGACAGTGCATGCCAGCAGTGTTTGCAAGCCTCTACGACCAGCCACTTTCCAAAAAAATAATTTTGGAATACTGGAAAGATCGTGCTTCACCCCGAAAAGCGACGAAGGCCCTCTTGAAGTTTCTGCGATCGACTCGCCTCATCGAACATTGGACGTTTTAGTGTGGTAGTGTGTGTTTTCACTTCCGTCCCACTCTCGTTCTCTCATTCTCTTTTCCTTCCTTTTCCCGCCTCCTATTTCCCCTTCTCCAGTGCAGGCCAGCAAACCAGACCCTTGATTTCTGGTTAACCTTTCTACCTTTCTTCGTACCATAGCTCTCTCTCTCTCTCTCTCTCTCAGTGCATAGTGGCACAGATCCAGAAAGGTGTCGAGAAGGGAGATGAAAAACTTGACGTGTGGGCGTGAGCTGTAGTGTGGATTACGAGTGACTTGGTGTCATTTCCGCGTAACAATATTGTCGCTATACGTTAAGACTGGGGCCGTATTGAACAGGTTAAAAACCAGTAGCAGTTCAGTCTTTTTTTTAATACCGCGAGCCAGGGCGTTCTTCTTCTTTCTTGTTACTGCCTTCTGTAAAAAAACGTACAGATGCGCGTCTGCGCGGTCGTTTTCGTCTTACTCGTAGCACAAACGTGACGATTTGAAGGCTCGACAAGTTTTGACTGTATAAACACCCATATACACGATGTTTTTTTTATTTACATATCGAGGAAATCGTACACACTAGAATACGCACAACATGCAGTCATCTTGTTACATGTTTCAGTGTGGCTGTCAACACCACCCACACTGAAAAAGGAGGGACGCACGGACAGTCGCGTTCCCCAAATGCCTTTGAATAGCAACCATGGCTGCGTCCCGCAAGTTTGTCGGCAGGCGCATCGTCTGGCAATGGAACTGTAGGGGCTTCAAAAACAAAAAGCTACAATGGTGCAATATATGTAAACTCTCTCGAAAAGCAAACTTCCCGACGTGATTGCTTTCCAAGAACCTTTCGACCGGGCTCAGTTACCAGGCTATGTGGCATGTGGCTCTCCGTGTGAATGCACGCGGAAGGACATAAAGGTGTGTACCCTAGTTAAGAGAGGGACGGCCTTTATCGACCATTCACTCGATATCAGCGAGGAGTCGGACGTAGACCACAACCGGATTGAGGTCGTGCCCTGCATTGGAAACCAGAAGACCGACCTATTCGTGCTTAGCGTGTACAGCCCCCCTTCAAAAAGGGGCCTCACGCATTACTTCGGCGCCCTTTTTCGCGAAGCGATGGCTAAGGCTGCCTTCAGTCCCCTCTTAATCTGCGGAGACTTCAATGCACAGCACGCGCAATGGGAATATGGAGCCGACTCGCCCAAAGGGAAGAGGCTAGCCAAACTGATGGACGAGCTTGGCTTGGTTGTACTCAATGAACCGGCATCGCACACCCGGATTGGACAGGGCGCGTGGCGCGACACGTCCCCTAATCTCTCCATTTGGTCAGACGCGGGCGCGATCACCTGGTCGAACACCTTTGATGATCTAGGGAGCGGCCACAGAGTCCTGTGCATGGCAATGGGAGAGGATAGAGGCAAAATGGAGGGCTGCCAAAAAGCTAGAGTCGTGGACTGGGACAAGTTTCGAGAGCAAAGAGAACGAGAGAAGCAGGAAGGGCCGATCGAGGATATCGGGGAATGGTGCAGGGAACTACTCGCGGACGTAGAAAAAGCTACAAAAGAAATAGAATGGCCAGACAAGCGAAAAGAGCCTGAAGGTGGCGATAGGCCCTGCGGTAGCGTCGACGACAGCGTTCCCGAGCCGTCCAGGGTGGACGGCCGGCTTGCGCATCTTGTAGAGGCCAAGAAATCTATGCAGCAAAGAGCGAGTCAGCAGAAACTGAACAGGAAGATACGCAAGAAGATTGCCGAGATCAACCGAGAGATTGAGGCCCACTGCGTTCGACTGTGCGAACAGGAATGGCAGGAGCTGTGCGATACGATGGACGGAAACATGAGTGCCGGGCGCACATGGAAGATTCTCAGGCACCTGCTGGATCCAACCAGCACGAGAACAGCGACTAGTGTCCAGATGGCCAAGCTGCGACACGAGTACAAAGACGACCCGCAGGCCTTCGTGGAGAAGATCATCCAAACGCACCTCACTCGCCCAGCAGGCGAGAGTCACATGGAATACTGTGGGGCTCCCAACGAGGAACTAGACGCGAAATTTACCATGCAGGAAATTAGAGCAGTCCTCCAGCTACTGAAGTATAAATCGGCGCCCGGCCCTGACAAGATCACCAGCCGAATTCTGAGGAACCTGAATGATCACGCCATCGAGAAGCTACGTCAGTATATCAACGCATGCTGGAAGGAAGGCCGTATTCCACAATAATGGAAGGCAGCGGATGTCATACTAATACCCAAGCCAGGTAAACCGCTTTAGGTTTGAAATATGAGGCCGGTATCTCTGACGTCCTGCGTCGGGAAAGTCATGGAGCACGCCTGCCTCAACAGGGTGACGACGATTCTCGAGAAGCCTTCGGCACTCACATCATCGGCTTCGGGAAAGGACTTCCGACGCAGGATGCTGTGCTGCAAATCAAGGAACAGGTCATTAACGCACCAAGCACGCACGTGCGCGCCCTGCTCTGGTTAGACCTCAAAAGCGTCTTCGATACAGTAAAACATGCTGCCATTTTGGACAAGACCAGCCAACTAGGTCTTGGTTCAAGGTTCCACTGGCACGTCAACAGCTTCCTGACCGGACGCAAGGCGACGGTGAAGGTCGACGGTGCCCCACCATGAACAGTTGACATGGTGGCTGCGGGTACGCCACAGGGCTCGGTGCTCTCTCCCATGCTTTTCAACCTCATCATGATCGGACTACCGGACCGTCTCGACGCAATAGAGGGCACCAATCACACGATCTACGCAGACGACGTGACCGTGTGAACCACAGCGAATACGAGCGTTGGTGAAATGCAAGAGAGAATGCAGCAGGCCATCTGGGCTGTGGATCAGCACCTCGAAGGCACGGGACTCGTCTGCTCTCTCGATAAATCGGAAATACTCCTGCGTAGACCACGCAAGAAAGGACCTCACCCGCAGGCTGTACTGGACGCCCGTCGCTTGGGCATCCGCGTCATGACGAAGGAGGGGACCCAAATACCAACGGTGTCCAAAATACGAGTGCTCGGCCTGTGGCTGGAAGAGAATGGTGCGAACCTCGAGCTGGTAGCACGACTGCAAAAGAAAGTGGTCGCCGCAACGCACCTTGTGCGCCGGGTAGCGAAAAAAAGAAAAGGGCTAAAGGAACACAACGTGACGAAGTTAATACATGCGTATGCGCTGAGCCACATAGCGTATGTCGCCGCGTATGCCGACTGGAACAGAAGCAAAACCGAGAAGCTGAATGCGGCGATTCGTCGAGCGTTCAAGGTAGCTCTGGGTGTGCCCCAGTAAACGGAAACCCGTCGGCTTCTGGAGCTGGGTGTGCACAACACCCTCGACGAGATAGCAGAAACGTAGAGGATCGCGCAGCTCGAGAGGTTGTCTGGCACAAGAATAGGAAGACGCATTTTCGATCTGCTTGGGATTCGATATCACGATGCGCATGGACTGAAGGAAACATTGCTACCGGAAGTAAGGGACGCCATACTGACAGAAAAACATCCCCAGCAACATGCACCCCGTTCACGACTTGCAACGACGCAAATGCAGAGCTGCAGCTATCCTGAAGGCACTTTGAAGCCAAAAGGGTGTCCTGTTCGTCGATGCGAACCAAGTATCTACTGTCAGCCGGCGGCGGCGATGGGGGACGCTCGGAACCCCCACCGCTACCCGTGAATGAGCGACGCGAAGTCGAGGCGCTAACACTACCACCACTGCTACTGCTACGACAACAACGACTGCAGCGACAGCGGCAACATCAACAGCGAGTCCGGTCAGCGGTGGAGGAACTAGCTTTTTCTATGGCGGTCCTGGATACAACAGGAAAGGTTCGGGTCACGGCATCAGCACGGCTGCCATCATCCGAAGCTGCAGAAGAAATAGCCATAGCTTTAGGGGTACACCACAGTGGTGCAGACGACAGCCTGATTATTAGCGATTCTAAATAAGCAATTCGGAGCTATAATAAGGATTGGGTGTCCGAGGAGGTGGCACGCATGCTTAACGCCAGAGCTGGGGACTTCACGTCAGGCAAGATTACTGACAAGGCTCTCAAGTGGTTTCCCGCTCACATGGGGGACAGTGGAACCATCAACAACAGCCGTAAAACTAGCAGCAACAACGCCAACAGCCAAAGACTAACCGTCATCTTGCCCAATCATAACGAGCGCGCCCACCTCGTCGCGAGGCAACTTACCCACCGCGACTCAGCCACCCAGGGAGCAGCTGCCACCGTGGTTGGGAGGAGCACCGGCCGAGGCACGGCGGTGGCCACAGTCAGTGGCAATGCCGAAATTACCACCCCCACCACATCCGTTGCTGCAGCAACTGGAGTTGGTGCAGAAGAGGCGAGACAGCAGAGGTGCGCCGACTGATATGCAGAAGAATTTCCTTCCCCGAGCCACGACGTGCTTGCGCACTATAGGAAAGAACGGAAGAAATTTCCGCAACCCCACATGTGCCTGGACAGGTCGCAGGCGGTGGACCTGAGAAGGCTGCAGACGGCCACGTTCACAAACCCCTACCATCTGCACCGCTTATGGCCCACGCTGCATCCGTCGCCTGGCTGCCCGTGGTGCGCGCACGAACGGGCCGATATGGCACATATACTTTGGCAATGCGAAAGAGATGAAGATAGGCCACGAGAAAAGATGACGTCAACTGAGGGACCCACCGAAATGGGGCACCTTGCTGAGCGATGGCAAGCCGCTCTTCTCAGCGAGGCCCTCGAAGACCAGGTGTGGGCCGTCCAGCGGGCCAGGGCCGTCGCCGAGGGCCTCAAAAGATGTTCCTCGAACGATGTGTCCCTGGCAGCCTAGCCCCGCGCGCAGCAACAACCGTTGGGCAAATAAATTTTATTCAATTAAACTCAACATTGGCGACAACGGACAGCCTTGTTTCACAGACAAGTTAAGAAACACGAGCTTTAAAATATAGCTGTTAACAATTAAATGAGTTGAACAGTCATTTTTGTGAATGCAGTCTAAAAGGACTTGCTCTGCTTGGAAATTCAGTGAAACTAGCCTTCATGCTTCCAAACACACGCGTACCCTATACATGCTTCACAGTGCGACATGAAATGTGTCAGCACTAATGCGTGGTACAAGCAGCCGTTGCAAGCGGAAGTGAGAATATGCGACTATCACATTAACTCCATGGTGAAATGCCACTCACCCACTACAAAATGCACACACGCTATTGCACCTATTTCTTTAAGGCCACGTAGTGAGTCATAGCGAGTTCGAAAAGGTTCCGTGCGCTAAGTGTTTGAAGTACGTATTGAGAACTGGACATCGCTATCGCTTTCAACTGCTAAAGGCGAAGCTTCAGGGTCCGCTAAATTTTTGGTCAGAAAAGCAGGTTGCAGTGAACGTGTAGTCTGATACAGCGAATGTCGTTATTTATAAACACAACGGGCCGTCCAGACCACAGGTAGACCATGTCAAACACACGTCCAGCAGTGTGTTTACTGTTATCGATGCGATAAATGTACCGGGGAAAGACGGGCTTATAGCACGGCCATCTTCGGTGCTTTCATCGCGAAAGGAAATATTTCTGGATGCTAGACCTGTTTTCGAGGACATTCTAGTGGCGCTGGTCATGAAACTTTTAATTGTGAAGCATTTTTTAGCAAACTTCGGAGACTTTGAACGTATCTATCTATCTATCTATCTATCTATCTATCTATCTATCTATCTATCTATCTATCTATCTACCTATCTATCTATCTATCTATCCATCTATCGATCTATCTTCTATCTATCTATCTATCTATCTATCTATCTATCCGCCCTTTTAGCTCTCCTGGCCATTTTGATAATGGTATCGATACCAAACTTGGTATGACATAACATGACTGTATGAAGAAGATGTTTGAGTATTCATAACATGAAAATCATGACATCTATGTCATGAATGTCATGATTTACATTTCATGGTCCTGCCACTCTTGCGGTGGTTTCGTTCACGTGGCATGTTTCAAAACTGGAGTGGTAAGGCATGATTGCATGACGAACACAAGCGACAGAACCTAACGTGAAACTCGTGACATGTGTGTCATGTAGCAACATGACTACATGTCAGTTCATGATGCGCTGGCGGCCGTTTCGCTAGCTTCACTTATACCAAATTTGGTAATATGGGACGTGAATGGATGACGAAGGTATGATACTGGTGTAAACATGGTAAACAAGAGATGCGTGTCATGTAACAACATGACTGCATGCTACGCTCACGATGCGCTCGAGTCCATTTCAGAAGCTTCACATGAATCAAACTCGGTTTTTCGCGATGCGAATGAACGACATAGGTAATGACACATCTAAACATGATAATCACGACATTCGTGTCATGTAACAACATGGCCACATGCTACACTGATGATGCGCTCGCAGCCGTTTCGCTAGCTTCACATATGTCAAAATCGGTATTATAACGTGAAGGCAATGGATGACGAAGGTATGTGACTGGCGCAAACATGATAATCACGAGAGATGCGTGTCACGTGAGAGCATGACTATATCCCAAAGTCAAGGCACCAATACATTTTGACTTGACGTGGTGGGCATGCTCACCGACGTTCACTTCGTCGCGTCATGCCAGCGTTGCCACGCCAGGCGTCGGTCCTGCCATGTACTCGCAGGCGTGTGGCGGCACACTGCATTGCTTTGACGCATGCGCGTTTCAGCGTGTCCGGCGTCCCTCCGTCACGAAAAGAGGGAGACGCATTATTGTCTGGGAACGAATCGGCGCAAAATACAGCATGCCGCATTTCGCACCGGTTGCCGTCGCGCCGCGCTGACGGATGCTGGTCGCGCCTGGCGTTAGACTATAGAGAGTGCTCACGTTTGTAATGGAGTATCGCTGTGCCAGCGTGTTCGCGCGTCAACGCTACATCGGAGTATATTGAGCCCTTCATGATGTGCTCGCAGCCATTTCGCTAGCTCCACATATATACTAAATTCGGTATCACTTGACGTGGCTAGATGACGAAGGTATACGACACATCCAAACATGATAATAATGACACGGAAGTCATGTATCATTTGCGTCCACCTCGTAACGTTGTGCTGATGTTAAATTGACATATCAACATTTCTCAATCGTGCTTCGCATATCACTGATTCTCACTGTACGTGACATCTGCCTTTTTTTTTCTTTCAACAAGCAAAAACATTGCTCTCATAGCGACAGCCATATCAGATGACCAGGTGAGACAATGTTATTGGCATGTCAAAGTGTAGAGAAAAAAAAGAAAAGCAACGTCACTACGTCAGTTTAATTAATATGCTTGTGGTTTTAAACCTTCTTGAGTTGCACTCACCAAGAAAGCTGTCAAAACTGCGGAGTAGGTAATCGCCCGGCGTCTGGCGGCGCTAGATTTCGCACGCAAGCCCGTGTGGGTCTTTAAACGAGTAGCCTGTTCTGCAGCCATGGCGACCAAAAAGCTTTCTTTTAGGATGCAGGGGCAGGCTTTCCACTTCTCCTTCCTTTTCCTCCTAATACCGTTCCTACCCTCTTTCTTATTCTTTGCCATACTGCTCTACACACATTTATGCATTGCACTACCCTCCCTCTCACATCTCTCCTGAAAATTCCTCCCATGTTCCAGTGTTACAGACTGCGTACGCAGTACTTGAGACTTGCATTAATCGACAACTCTTTGTACTACAGCAGAAAAATTCAGGAGTCTTTCCCAATCAGGGAAAAGGGGCAAGAGATGCTTGGTACTGCTCTTCCTTCCATCCTTCCTTATCACCTCTCTTCCTCTGTCTCTTTCTTTCTTTTTTTCTTTCTTTCTTTCGCTCTTTCTTCTTTTTTCTTTTTTTCTTTTTTCTTCTTTCTTTCTTCCTTTATTTCTTTCCTTGTTTCTTTATTTATTGTTTTCTTCCTTCCTTCCTGTCTTTCTTTCTTCCACCCTTCCTTCCTTCATTTCTTTGTGTCTTCTTTCTTTCCTCCTTTTTTTCTTTCTTCCTCTTTCTCTTCTATGTAGTGGCCACCTCCCTAATGCTGTTTTCGGGGCTGAATCTACACGGCGTCTTACATGTTTGCTGCATTCGTCAGCTTGTATGCATGGTTTACTGAAAGGACCATCCCGGCGATATGTAAACGTAGTTCGAGAATTCCATTTTCTTGAAGTCAGAGTTTTCCGGGAATGTGCCATGCGTGGCACGTACGTTGCACGTTGTCCAGCAGATGGCATTCATTCAGCCAGCACGAGATATTGCAATAATGCGTCCACAGCGAGTGTGCTGCATCGGTTTTTTTATTATTGTTGTTGGTGATTGCAATCATATGCGTCAGTGACGGCCTTTCGATAAAAAAAACTGTTTAATATCTGGTGTTGCCATACGAAGTATAAGAAGAAAAAAGCATGGGTTTGTGAGTTAGTATTCAAAGCACTCCCTTTGATGCAGCGAGCATCCGAGTTAAATCCAAGACCCGGAAAGAAAATTTGTGTTTTTTTTTGTAGCAAAGTCGTTATGGTCGTGGTTTGCCGTGTGTCGTAGACACAAAGCTATCTCCCCGTACTGAACCAGAACGTCCTCAAGGAAGGTTCTTTTTTTTTTTCAATTTGTGTGTGAGGAGGTTTTGTTGGTACATGACCAGCTACCCAGTCATTATCAGGTTACCTTTAACATTAACAGGTTGATTTTAATCGTAAATCTTTTCAACATTCAACGTAATTTGACATCAGTTAGATAATAAAGTGAATGACCAATATTACTGTCTACTGTGCTGTTTCATCAAAAGTACTTGCCAAAAACATCTCTTAGAAAGCCCAGATAAAAATAAAGCGATTGAATATCAAACTTTTACTGACGAGGAACTCTGCAATAACCTATATAGTGCCACCTCTCAGATCCTATTTTACCTTCGCGTAAATATTATGGTAATTAACCTACGCTAATCAAAGATGATTATATTTTAAATGCGAAGCATTTCGTAGCGAACTTTGGTGACTTTAAGCGTATCTATCTATCTATCTATCTATCTATCTATCTATCTATCTATCTATCTATCTATCTATCTATCTATCTATCTATCTATCTATCTATCTATCTATCTATCTATCTATCTTGCCACTTACGATTGAGTGCTCTCGTGGTCCCCCCCTTCACTTCGCGTGAACCAAAACGAGCATGGGAGGGTAGGATGGTTTGACGAATATGCCGTGCTGGTGAAGACAAATATTGTCACCATCATGTCACTCACGTTGTCTGACACTTCCCGCCAGACAGTGACACATAACCATGGGCGAGTATGTGCCACTCGAATGCGGGTATGTGCCACAGGCCATTGACACTTAGTATCTACCCAGGAACGACGAGAACACACATGGGCATTTTTAAAACGCGACCATTAGGAAATACCCGACATCGGCAGCGTCGACTCGACGAATGCAAATAACAAATGTTAGGATCCCAGGTGGAATCGAACCCGAGCATTCTGCGTGGCGATGAAGCATTTCCCCATGAAGCAACCCCAGGTCTCGGGACTACTTTTTGAATAGACAGAATCTTCGTGAAACGTCAATTGTGGTTGCACCTAACATTTTAAACATTACATATGTACTCCTTCGATACAGCCGTCACGTCGGGTTAACGTCCATTGTGGTTAGTCGCCATGTGCTGAAGTTGATTTATGTAGCAGTGTCCAGGGCCAGCATATTCGCGAGCAACTGCGCTTCTTATTAGCTTCTGGTGTTGATGATACGCGTTTACCAGTTGTAATCGTTACGCAAGTGCGCACAACTTGTTCTATGAACATCTGCGACTCTTCAGCATAGGTCTGTACGTGCAAAATTTGTACATTTATTTAGCATCATTTTTTGACGAATCGCTCAGTATAAGATATTGCAACACGGTCACCTTCCCCACGCATGCTTGCACAACGTCGATTCCCTGGTACGTGAGATATGTCAAACTTTTAAAAATACATCTCATAACAAACATAGATTTTAAGGGCCATAAACAAGCAGGAAGCGGCCCTTTTATTCGTGTCATTGTAAATGTAGAGGTATGTTCTTTCTTGCACACTCAAAAAGGAAGAAATGGTGATGTCCGCGTACCAACTACTGAGCTCTGCAAAGGTGCGCTGATTTCGTATTATGCAGAGGTAATGTACCACGAGATCAATGCGTCGGCTTTCTCTTCCCATTACATGCTTGAGTGTTACGGGAGGCCATTTTCAACCATAATACACACGTGTGCGCCCTTTGCATAGTAATTGAAGGCCTGGAACGCACTGTCGCCTTGAAATTTGAGGGCAGGATTGATAACAAACGCACTCTCTTTTTATTTATCGGTGGCCTATATTAATGCTCAGCGCGATAAGCAGCAAGCTTTCTATCCAAGGTCCATGTAGTGCTTTGTTTTTCACGTGTAGTATAACAATGTTTGGTGAGTTTATGTATGCGGTGCTTGTTAACTTGAAGTAAAGAAAATTTTAACGACGGAACGTCATTAAACATAAGAGAGGCCGTCATGTGTCACCTAGTATTACAGCAAAAAAACAGTAGGTACTGAATAGCGCAGGGTATGAAGCATGTTTGTCATCTTAGTGGCAAATTTGCCTAGTTTGTGCACTTGCGATTACTTGAGTTATTATTTAGTTAGCACTCATCACTATGTCTACCACAAATAAAGCTAGGTGTCTTGAACACGTGCACATCTAACTTGGTCGAAAAGCACATTCGCAGCCTAAGTCATGCACTGTTTTTTTAACACTTCTTCTTGCGCCTATCTATAGCGTGCTGCACGCAATAACAAACCTGGCAGCCAGCCAACTAGGCATTTTTTAAAGTCAGATAATCTTTAGGAAGCGAATAGTTTTCTAAGCTTTCGTCCTAGTCATACCCCCCCCCCCACCTCCCGCGAAAAAAAAAAAAGAAAAGCTAACAACCAGGAAGCCTTCTAGCTTTATTTTGCCAATTAGCGTTCAGAACTGTTTTATGAATCTGCCCCACCACGCATGACAATAGCGTAATGAGGATAAGCTGAACGCCAGAGTATCAGGAGAAAACACAAAATGTTAGGACTCATGTGTTTCATTTTTATGGAGGAGGTTCAAAGCAATCTCTACTGACATCAATTGCCAGTGCATTTGCTAATGACAAATGGTACCACAAATTGAAAGAAATATATATCTTTAACTGAATGCTGCCACTCTTTTAGTCGAAAAGAATTATTACTTCTTCGTAAGCCCTCCCGACAATGTGGAATGCGACGTGTGCTGCACCGAAGAAGACATCGACCATCTGATATACCGTTGCCCTCGATTTGCCTCTGAAAGACAGAAGCTTTCGAACGCATTGCGACAATTGGACGATCGTCTACTCTCTATGCAGATGCTACTGGAGCACCGTCCTCGCCTTTCGTCGGCTCAAAAAGCAGTCAAAGCGGTCTTGTGCTTTTTCAGGACTACGGGCATATGCGAACACGTTTAACTTTTGTGTAGTGCCACCGCTACATACGTGTCCGCCCATTGACTGACAATCCTTCTCTTCTCTCTTTCTCTTCACTTTCCTCTCTCTCTCATCGTTATACCCTCGTCCCATTTCTCCAGCGTAGGGTAGCAAACTGGGCATGTGTCTGGTTAACCTCCTTGCCCTCTCTCTTGTTGTTCTGGTCCTACCCCCCTCCCGCCTTCCAGTGCGCAACGACAAACTCTATCGCAACTCCTTGTTTATGCACGTTAACTTTGCTTTCTTATCACTACAGCAGTATATACAGTGAAGTTTTATATATTTCATCAATATTTCTCAAACAATACGAGATCCAAGACTGTGGTGTGATGAGCCCTCAGGTGCAAAAGCATTGCTCTAGGAGTGTCTGTTTTGTCATTTTATTCCATGTCTCCGTATTGTGTTTATACTGTTGCAAGAATGTGAGGCCTGCGCATACGAAGGTTTTGTTTCACCTGCTTCGTGGCATTCCTAAACTGGGTGGTTCTACGTTTGGTTAGCTAATTAATATTTGCTGAAGGAACTTGTTTTTTCAAGTTTTTATGTAGAAAGACTGCCAAGTATTGAGCGCATAGTACCAAAGCTCTTTCATATACGTTTACTTTGAAACCGCCGCTGAACATTCATTATAAAGAAAGCAGGAACTTTCCGAGACTGGTAAATATACTCGGAGGTGCTCCTGCCGCTTGGCCACGATCGTTTTGGTGCTATCACTGCAATAGCAGCCACTTGTGCTCAGTGCAATATGTGGGCCAACCGGCGACACTCTAATATGCAGCGTGAAAAATCTCTTCATAGCTAGCATGGTGGTCCGTGAGACAGCGTATCCTTACATGGGAAGCATGTCATACCTTAAGACTGCAAATGGGATTATCGGCGACTAAAGACGGGCTTTGCCAGCTGGCTATGGGCATAGGAAATCGTTACCGGAAATAATGCAAAAGAAAACATAGAGGCAACTCTTATTCGTGGCGCGACGCAGGAGTCTTCCTTGAAGTAAAGAGACCTCCCGAAAGGATTTTGTAAGCTCATTTTCAATAACAAGTGACAATAAAAAACGCTCCATGCTCTTGGTATTCGTTCACACTTTTAAGCGCAAGGACCAGTGAGCTCACGTGCGTCACCTATTTATACATGACTTCAATAAAAATCATATCATTTAAATCATAATAAAAATTCTTATTATGATTTTATTGGCATGCACAGATACACGCGCACACATAGAAAAGAGGTAGAAATGAAGGTGGAACTTGCCGCCTGGAGGGGCAGAACACCTACAGGTGGCAATGTGCCCCTCCACACACCAGAACCTAGGATCCAAACTTTCGACGCCGAGAGGTTGCCTCGATACAGGCAAAGAAGTCTGAGAGATACAAACTACCCCACTATACAAGAGGTCGATTCGTTGTCGGAAAAATTACCGAGAAACGTGCAACTGATGCGCTAACAAGGGACTATTCTCCCCATACTCGGCTCTCTTCACTCCAGAACAGAAGCTAGAGATGAAGGGAGTCACACTTACACCCTGGCATCGACTTCCACATGATTAACTAAAGTTTACGGTGACAATTCCTGGTTGGCGAAGATTTGCAGCCAACCATTCTGTAGATACCTTTGACAGAAACGTTCAGTAAGCACGAATATTCGCGGAAACGAGATGTCTCCTCACAAGATGCCAGTGCGTCAAGATGTTGTCGCAGCCAATAGGCACTTGAATTTGCTTTCTTAAGAAACATGCTATAATTTCAACAGTCTTGTTTTCCAAAACGATTGATACCGGAACAAAATATAAAACAAGTGTGTAACCAAGAAGAGCAGCTGATCATAACATCATGAAAAAAACTGTTATCCGACCTGGTGAATGTGAAGCTAAAGATTTCTCAAAACATTCTTTCGTAATGTCCCCATATTAGTGGTTGCACTAATTGTAAAACAGTAATAGATTTTTGGCAGCTCCGAGAAAAACCCAAGAGAGTAGAAAAGCGCAGAGATAAACTAGAACGGGGGATTTGGTTTGCTAAACCTCAATTTCACCATCCGTGGGTGAGTGACATGGTGTTAAGAAGAAAGGCTGCATTTGCCCGTAATTGGTCCTCATGCGAGAACTTTCTATCAATCAAGAAAAGAGAAATTTGGACATAGAGAAAGCACATGCGCAATCGCAGGTAGATGAACAATCGCCGCTTACTATTATTAGCTGGCCATACCATGAGCAGCGTGCTCGGCTAGAGCCATTTGCTCTAGGGAAAGCAGATAACATAATGGCTGTGTAGGGAAGAGGGTGACGGGTACAAAAAACGAAGATTGTTGAGCAGAGAAGAATCACAGAACGCAAATAGAAGTGATCATTGCAATGATTTTTGTTTTGGCTGCGTTCAAAAGATTTTTCGATTTATCTTAACACACTTCTTACTTGTTTAAGCAAAAACGTCAAAAAAAAAAAAAAGCTGTTCCGCAGTCGCTGTAGTGGATAAAGAATTTCGCCGAGGAGCACCGCTCGATTTCCCAGAGAGCTTTGTTCAATTGTAAGGCGGGACCACATGCTGCTTCATTCTCCTTCGTGGCTGTTGTCATTTAGTTCGGTGCAATATAGGTATTAGTGAATTTTTCTGCCTCACTTGTACACTAGTCGCATAAAAACTGCAGTGGAACCTCATGCACGAAGTACCGCTCTGCGGGGTATTAGATGCAATGATCATGCGCAGGTACTGACACTATAGCCATGTGATGCCTCTACCTCGTCACAAAAAAATACATGGAAATGGCTGACTCTGCCGTAATGTAAATTTAGTGAAAGCATGAAATGACCACCGTAGCGAATGATGTGGGTTAGAGATGATAGTAGTAACAATCATTAAGCGCGGCCGCGACGCGACGCAACTTTACTAAGCCTGAAACAGGGTCTGTTGAAGTGAACTTCAATGCACGCTTCGTGCCGGCCTAATGCTTCCGTGCAGCGCCTCATGTCGCCGGTGTTATCAAGCAGCCTGACGCCAAACTCGTGTCGTGCAACCCAATGGCCACTGGCGTTGACTAGAGCACAGAGAACCTTGTGTAAGTGCCACAAGGCAACAATGAATTGTTTCATGCATTGTATCCACCTTTGCAAGGTCGCTATTGAAAAAACAAGTAAAGCTTCAGCGTGATGAAACCAGTTGCGTAGCGAAAAAATGGCAGATCCCACGTACAGTTGGAATCGATGATATGCGAAGCACCAAGGAAAAACGTTGATACGTCACTTTAAAATCCGCACAACGTTACGAGGTGGAGGTAAATGAT
Source organism: Rhipicephalus microplus (assembly GCF_043290135.1). Taxonomy (NCBI): domain Eukaryota; kingdom Metazoa; phylum Arthropoda; class Arachnida; order Ixodida; family Ixodidae; genus Rhipicephalus; species Rhipicephalus microplus. The sequence goes on from NC_134700.1 coordinate 176,769,768, forward strand.
GCCGTACATGAATTCCGTGTCACGACTAATATGTTTGGATGTGTCGTTTACCCTGCTCAGCTAATCACGACACGTGATACGAAATTTAGTACATGTGGAGCTAGGGAAACGGCCGCGAGCACGCTATGAGCGTGGTATGTTGTCATGTTCTTACATGACATGCGTGCCAGAATTATTACGTTCGCACCAGTCGCATATTTCGTCATCTCTTTACGACATCCATGCGTGTCATGTGAGATCATGACTACATGCCACTGTCAAGGCGCCAATACATTTCGACTTGAAGTGGAGCGCGTGCTCGCGACATTGATTTTGTTGCGTCACGCCAGGCGCCAGTCCGGCCATTTACTCGCAGGCGCCCGCCGCACTGCGTTGCTATGACGCATGCACGTTTCAGCGCGTCCGGCGTCCCTCCGTCACGAAAGGAGGGTGACCAAGTGTTGTCTGGGTAACGCATCGGCGCGATATACAGCATGTCACATTTCACGCCGGTTGCCGTCGGGCCGCGTCGACGACGCTTTTCGCGCCGGTCGCACCTGCATGGCGTCAGACTGTAGAGCGCTCGCGTTGTGCTAACGTAGCGTCGCTGTGCCCACCGTGCGCGCGCGTCAACGCTACATTGGAGTATATTGGCCCTTCATGATGCGCTCGCGGCCGTTTTGCGAGCTCCACATATGCCAAGTTTTGTGTTACGTGACGACAATAGATGACGAAATATATGACTGGTGTAAACATGATAATCCTGACACGCGTGTCATGTAGGAACACGACAACATACCATGCTCATGGAGTGCTTGCAGCGGTTTCGCTAGCTCCACATATACTAAATTTGGTATCACACGATGTGAATAGATGACCAAGGTAAACGACACATCCAAACATGATAATCATGAAACGGAAATCATGTACGGCAACATTTACCTCCATTTGGTAACTTTGGGCTGACTTTAAAGTGAGATACCAATATTTCTCATTCGTGCTTCGCATATCATCGATGTCCACTGTACGTGGGATCTGCCATTTTTTTTTCCAGAAGAGCTGCTTGTATTTCGTGGCTTTGTGGTAAAATACCTGCTTGCCACCCGGACGGCCCGGGTTTGATCCTCAATAAGACCGAAACATTTATTCTTTATTTTATTTTCTTCTCTCCCAATTTTTCGCACACGGACAATTTTTCGCTCACAACGGTGCCTACGCCAACGACAGAATTTCTGCGGCATGAGCTCTCTAACGCTATTGCGTTAAGATAGCCTTCGTCAGACCCATGACTTCTCCGACTGCGAAAACGGTAGCCAAAAAGGCCATCCACTGAGCCCCGATTATATACTCAGGAGGTTATACAAACGCGTCTTTTATATCTAGCACCCCCATCACACAGTGCTTTTTCGCGGGGTCGCCCTCTGATAGCGCTAAGAAGTAATGCACCATGATTGCTGTGGCCGTAGGCTCGTGCGCTCATATTTGGGTGAACCCCAGGTGGTCGAAATTTCCACAGTCATTCACTACGGCGTCTCTCATAATCATATGGGGGTTTTGGGGCTTCAAACCCCACTTATAAACTGCAGTGACCTCCAGGACAAGCTCCTGAACGCCTCGTTGCTACGAGTTCGTCCGATCAGGCGAGTTTTCGTAAACAGAAGTGAAATTTGTCGACACATTAGTATACACCTCAACGTGGTGACCTTGGCCTCCCCGGCCTCCCCACTTTCTAGCCTCATTCATCACATCGAAAATATCTCTGCGACGCACACTTAACTCTCCTGACTACAACACCCTGTTCCGCGTTTAAGCTTGCCCCAAATATATATTGGCTTGTCTATAGAGAAGACCCGACGGACGTTGCGTGTGGCCCTGGTGTTCGACTCGTTACAATGCAGCAGGATGTCGGTCTTACCGCAAGTTGTGTATACAATCAACGATGTTTTTCTGGCTGTCACTCTCTGATTTCACTTTCACCGTTTACTACTACATCTACCACAAATGTTTGTTTAATCCCTGAGCATGGACGCTAGCCATCGGGATGTAGATGTACCACCAATTGTCAACGTTGGTGCATTTGCGTAAAATGGTGCTATAGCTGCCAAACAGCAATTACCATTGTGCAAGCTCTCACGTATCATTGTACCGTATAAACATTAAACAACTTCTGAATTCAGGACATGTTTTACTTTCGTACTATACCTATTTCAATTATGGAGGAATCAAACATTTTGTTTCCTGTTTTTTTAGACCTCCGGCATGTCATTGATACGACATTCTTTCAAGAGGCATGTCATCTCTTTTTGGGGATCAATCGGAGAGTAGTTTACCTAAAATAGAGTTAATGTGACTTTCTTAGAGAGTAATATAAGTGTCATGTAAGGACCGCCCGAAATAAGTCACTCATACTTTTTCCCGCAGATGGGAGTCTTACCAGCTCTAGGTATACCTTGATGTTTGCCGCAAACAATTTCGCGTACGCCTGTCGTGCACTCTTCGAAATCACGAGTTATGAACTCAAGTCACGCTTCTTCATCGATCACTGATTCTATAATATGCCACCAATCGTGTGTCGCTATTTGGCGCTGCTCGCGACATC